>NW_022196192.1:177500-408245 GCF_008641045.1 Pistacia vera | reverse complement strand
AAAAAATTAGTCAAAATATATAAAAAAAAAAAGCCTATTATATCCTTAATAATTATCTTTTATGATGTTGATCATTATAATATGGATCGTAGAATTTACAAAATGATTATTCAACCCTTTTTTTTTATTGATAACTTTACAAAATTAAAAATTAAAATACTATTTGAATTAATTGATTTTACTTCAATTATACACCCTATTGAACTTTTTGTCAAAGTTTTATTATTTCATAATTAAATAATTTAGTCATCAGAGAACTATTATATTATTTAAACATTGAAAAATGATTATATTCAAAATTTTAAACAAATAATTCTATTATAGAGAGACATAAGGTAGTTGTCAATTGCAAAGATAAAATAACAAAAGAAAATAATTCCAATAAAATAAATCTATTAAGTATTAAAACTAAAAATTTATTGTCACAATAAAATAGACTAAAATTTTATAAATTAAAAGGCATAATTGGATTGGATTTAAAATAAATTTACTTAGCAAATCCAATAACAGATCCAAATCAATTGGATTCTCAAAATTGAGATCCGATCCAATCCAATTAAATTACCAAAACAGATCAAAATTGGATTGGTTGGTTTGATTGGACGAGATTAAATTTTGAACACCCCTAATAATGGATAGCATCTCTTCTATCCTTTATAGATTTTGAATTTTTCTTTTTGTTTTTTTCTCTTAATTATTCAATGTTATACACAGATCAAGCATTATTGGTGAAATTAATAAACTTTTCTGAACATAGAATTTGCATGTTTATTACATGTACAATTCAGCCTAAATAAATCACAATATGATTGATTATATAATTAGTTTTACTCGCGATTTAATGAATTTTCATTTTATTATTTTTCTTATAATAATAATAATAATAATAATTTGATATGTTATAAATATTTTATCTTATTGTAAGACATCAATAACCATTTATGTTCAATTGAGTATGTAATACTTTCCATCCTCTTTGATAAAAACATATTTTTGAAAGGACTGTAATTCATGTATTAACGCACACATAATAATTTAACTTTATCCTTAGTCGTGCACTAAAGTGCTAAAAAAAAATTTAAAAAAAAAAAAGTTTATAGTAAATCATAAAATATTATATCATCCTATATCAAATTGTAATTTGAAATGAGTTGTGTGTCCTAAGACAGTTGAAGACCAAAAATTTAATATTTTGATGCATTTAAAAAATATTTTTTTTTTATCTTTTTATACGTAATATGCATAACCAAATTTTTTTATCTTTTAATATTCTTAACATATTGTATGGGCCAAAAATCATATTAGACTTGGCGAGGTCCAATAATAAAATAACAATGTCACGGCCCAAAGGCCTTAGCCCAATTCCGATCAAGCCTACACTTAAATTTACCTTGTGAACTGCCCACTCTATGAGTTAGACTACCCTACGAGTTAAGTTGAACTAGGTTCGGCCCATTCGCCCACATCAGTCCATAAAGGGATCAAAATCCCACTCAATTTCCTCTTCTTGTAGGATCTTATATTTTATCCAAATTGGGAAGCCTCAGCTGATAAAGGCAACGAATCTGATCTTCTGCCTAAATTGGAACTCCTCTACTGAATAGGATTCAGGATCCTACTAGGATACCAACCCCATGCATTCATTATATAAGGAGAGGCAAACCCTCTCATCAGGTATTCAAAAATCACCTACCAACTCTCACATTCTAGCTCTCAATCAGTTGAAATATTCCAATGTCTTCTGATGTAAGGTAGTCAGATGGCTAGCCAAATTGAAGCATGCCGGAGCAAAAAGAGACACCTCCAAATGGTACGAGTACCATAGGGACCATGGCCATGTCACCGCGGATTGCATCGTCCTACACCTTGAAGTAGCTGAGTTGTTAAAAAGAGGTCACCTCTGGGAATTCCTATCTAACAAAGGAAAAAGCATCATGGCAAACAAGGATTGCCAAGTCATTCCCCCTCCAAAAGCCCCACCGGTAGACGGAATGTACGGCGCTATTTCAAGCAGATCAGAAGTAAGTGGGGTGGGCTAGTCATTAGCAAAGCGCCATGCCCAAGCCGCAACCAACACACAGCTCCAACATTCCAGACCGTCATTACAAAAAGCTACCAACTTGATTATAGAGTTCGTGGACAACAAAGCAGCGACTCTACTGAATCCCCATCACGACGCACTTGTGATTACTCTCCAAATCGCCAACATAATCGTTAGGCGAATCCTTGTAGGCCCTGGCTCTTCAGCTAACATCATGTTTGTTGAAGCATTCAAGGTCATGGGACTAGATGAGTCCAGCATCAACCGTCGCTCAACTCTCCTCGTAAGATTCAGCTCAAAGCAAAAGTACACAATTAGGGAGATTGCTCTGCAAGTTTACGTCGAAGGGATCAACCATCAGACCACCTTCATGATACTAGACGTCCCCTCTCCCTTCAACGTGATCCTCGGCCGATTGTGGATTCACGGCATGCTGGCTATCCCTTCCACTTTCTACTAGACTATCTGTATCCCAACCAAGTGGGGAATCAAAGAGATCAAGGGGGACTAGAAGGCTTCTAAAGATTGCTATCACAACGTCTTCAAACTTAAACGAGGCACAATGTAGCAATTACAATCTTATCCGGCTGGAGGAGTAGAGCCGGAACAACAAGTTATGGAGGAGTTGAACGAAGTGCAACTACATCCGGATCACCCAGACTGAAAAACACGAGTAGGAGCCTAGCTCACACCTAATATCCGAACAAGACTCGTAGACTTCCTGAAAAAGAACCAATATTTCTTTGCACAGTCCCATCCGACATGATTAGGATCAGCCTTGAAGCTATAACGCACCAACTAAATATGGACTTGGACTACCCCCTGTAAGACAGAAGAGAAGAAAGTCTGCTCCCAAAAGGAACAAAGTAATCAATGAAGAGGTAGAGAAACTCCTAAGCAACAGCTCTATCCAAGAAGTTCATTACCCAGATTGGCTAGCAAACATGGTGGTAGCGAAGAAAAAGAATGGGAAGTGGAGAGTCTTCATCGACTTCATCGATTTAAACAAAGCTTGCCCCAAAGACTCCTTCCCTTTACCCTATATAGATATGCTAGTGGACGCTACGGCCAAACATCAACTACTAAGCTTCATGGACGCCTTCTCGGGATTTAACCAAATACTGATGCACCCAGATGACCAAGAAAATATTGCTTTTATCATCGGACAAGGCATCTATTGTTACAAAGTGATGCCATTCAACTTAAAGAATGCTGGTGCCACTTATCAGCGCCTAGTGAACAAGATGTTCGCCAATCTACTAAGAGACTCCATGAAAGTATACATCGACAACATGCTGGTAAAGTCCCTAATCGCTGAGCAACACCTCGACCACCTTTAACATGCTTTCGAGGTGTTACGAAAATACAATATGAAGCTGAATCCAGCAAAATGCTCATTCGACGTCTCATTCAGAAAATTTCTAAGGTACATGGTAACATAGCGCGACATCGAGGCCAATCCAGATCAGATCAGGGCAATCCTGGGCATCTCATCCCCCACTTGCATAAAAGACGTGGAGCGCCTCACATGGAGAATAGTCGCATTGAGCCAGTTCATCTCCAAGTTGGCGGAGAAATGCCTCCTCTTTTTCGCCTCCTTCAGGAAATCAAAAAAGTTTGAATGGACTCCAGCATGTGAAAATGCATTGATTCATCTGAAACGGTATTTAACTCACGTCCACTACTTTCTAAGCCAAAGACAGGGGAACGACTCTTCACTTATTTGGTAGTGTCCAAATTCGCCATATCCGTCGTGCTGATCCGAGAGGAAGAAGGAAAATAGTTGCCAGTCTACTACACCAGCAAGTCCTTGCTCGATGTAGAGACACGGTATAGCCAACTTGAAAAACTAGCACTCACCCTAATCACAATCACACGGAAGTTACGACCATACTTTCAATGCCACCCAATCATAGTCTTGACTTCTTATCCCTTGATGAAGATACTCCACAAGTCAAGCCGAACCTCTCGGGTCGGCTCATTCAATAGGCAGTAGAACTAAGTGAGTTTGATGTCTCCTTTCAACCCCGTATGATAATCAAGTCTCAAGTCCTAGCTGACTTTATTGTCGACTTCGCACCTAGCACTTCTATTTAGGGGGTGTTTGTCTAAGCTTATAAGTTGGTCAAACTAGCTTATAAGCTCTAAAATTAAGCTGACCTGTTTGTTTTTTACTTTTTTGAGCTTATAAGCCAAAAAAAATAAGTTGGGGGGAGGTACTTTTTTTTTTTTGGCTTATAAACACTCTGCTTATAAGCTAGTTTGACCAAGTATATTACCACATTATCCTTATTTAATTTTAAAATTCCATAGTATACCCTTATTTAATGTAGTATCTTTTTTAGTCATTTTATAATAAAATTTACTTATAAGCCACATTTTACCAAACACGTTAACTACTTATCAGTCACTTATAAGTACTTTAACCAAACACGTAATTGCTTAAAATTTCAAATGCTTATAAGCTAAAATTAGCTTATAAGCACTTGTTACTTATAAGCTAATTTTCATAAGCTCAGACAAACACCCCCTTAGGCAGAGAAGGAACTCCTATGTTTGACAGATCATGCACCGTCCAAGTGGATTCTATCAATGGATGACTCAAGCAACATCAACGGCAGCAGGACTAGTCCTCATCTCCTCAAAAGGAGATAATTTCCAACAAGGCATATGGTGCAGCTTCAAAGCAATCAATAATAAGGTCAAATACGAGGCGCTGATCGCTGGACTTTTACTTGCCAAAAAAATGGGGATAAAAAAATTAAAAGTCAAATTCAACTCACAGTTAGTGGTGAACCAACTCTAAGGCTCCTATCAAGCACGGGACACCAAAATGACTTCGTATCTAAACCTGGCCAAAGAGCTCCAATCATCCTTTGAAGAGATCATGATTGCCTAGGTCTCAAGGACCGAAAAATCCCATGCAGACGCTCTCGCAAATCTTGGTTCGACTCTTAAGACTTAGCACCCAATAACGATCCCCCTGGTATACAAACATCAAAAATTGCAACCAGCTCGGTCGAAGTCGCACCAGTTGGCCCAAATAAATCATGGATGACACCCATCCTCCATTATCTGAAAATCGACAAACTGCCAATTGACAAGAATGAGGCATGGAGGTTGAAAGCTAAAGTGACATGATTCATCATCCATGAGGGCCACCTGCTAAGAAGGTCATTTTTAGGACCATATCTCAATTGCATTACCCCTGAGGAAGCAAAGCATGTACTTGCAGAACTCCACAAAGGCGAGTGTGGTAACCACTCTGGGGGACGCAACCTCGCCAATAGGGCACTCACGCAGGTTACTATTGGCCCACCATGCGAACCAATTCAACCAAGTAATTCAAAAGTTACGATAGTTGCCAGCGCTTTGTGAATATATCACATTCCCCCCCGGAACGGCTCAGCTTCATCCTCACCCCTTGGCCATTCATGAAGTGGGGGATGAACATCGTAGGGAAGCTTCCAACAGCACCAGGGCAACGAGTCTATATGCTGGCGGTCACCGACTACTTTTCCAAATGGATAGAAGCAGAAGCTTTCGCCTAAGTCAAGGACCATGAAATGAAAAGCTTCATATGGAAGAACATCATCTACTGGTTCGAATTACCAAAGGAAATAGTCACCAACAACGCTTTTAATTTATAAGCATTGGCTTCCAAGACTTCTGCAAAATGTGGGGGATCAAGCTGAGCTTTTCCAAGTTGCGCTACCCCCAAGCGAACGGGCTAGTCGAATCATCTAATAAGACTATCCTCTAAACCATGAAGAAGAGGCTCCAAAAAGCGAAGGGAGCTTGGGCTGATGAACTCCCGAGGGTACTATGGTCTTACCGCACCATGGCTGGGTCTTTTATGGGAGAAACACCTTTCTCCTTGGCCTACGGTTTAGAAGCAATAATTCTAGCAGAAGTGTCAATTTCCTCGACTTGGCTCCAATGGATGGACAAAGACTCTAATGGGCAACAATTGTGCCACAACCTTGACACCGCCGATAAGCTGAGTGATTAGGCGCTCATCCGCAATGCTATTTACTAGCAAAAAATGGCTTAACATTACAACAAGAACGTCTGAGCTAGAGTCTTCAAAGTAGGCGACTGAGTTCTACGCCAAGTGTTCCAAAACACTAAGGAATTAGGAGCCAACAAACTTGGCTTAACATGGGAAGAACTCTACAAGATCACCAAGGTTGTGGGAAAATGAGTACTAGCCTACCAACTACAAACACCCGAGGGGAAGAATATCACTAACAGTTGGAACATGATCCACCTAAAGGCCTATCACTTCTGATGACATTCGACTCCACTGTATTATGCAATGGGGGACAGGGTAGGCCTGTCTACTCCCCCCAGATCATTCCAAGTAAATTCCGCTCTAGGGCGGATCTATGTTCTTTTATTCATTAATAAAAGTGAGGTATTATTTAGCAAGCTGAATGTTTAGTTTTCTGTTTATGAAATACGCCCCATGGGCTGTAAGGGCTATGCCTTTCACACATGATTGATGCCACATATGGCTAAATCACATAAATCGAAGACACATGCAAACATTTAAAGTTAAAAGAACTTTGTAAACAAAAAAAAAAGGGTCCAACCCTTATCATTAAAAATATATAAACTCTAAAGGCTAAAATCAACAATCAGTGCACAAGACACTTTACAAAAAGATAACAAAAAAGAAAACAAAGCTAAGGTTGGGCCTACTTCTCAGTTCTTCCATGTTCATCCAGCACGACTGCTTCTTTAGTTGGCACAATCTCCTCAGTAAGGGCCAAGGTGCTCCTCCCCTCAATATCAAGACCATTAACCTTGCTCTGCTCGACACAGCCATTTTCTGGGACAACCAAGTCCTTCTTTGGCTCTGCTGGCTTAGGGTCATTAGCAACTAGCTTGGCTCTTCCTTCCAGTTCGACAAGGAAACATTTATACATGTCAATATCCTTATTCGACTCCTATCCACCCTGCTTGCCAGCCTTAAATTCTTCCATCAGCTCCAAGCGAGTTTTGAGAACCGTCTTCATGGCCATCGACTCGAGCCTCTTCACGAGCTTGACCTTCTCTGCTTCCCATTCGGCTCAGTCAGAGTCCAACTCCAACTGAACCTTTAAGAGTTGGGAATGAAGATCCTTCTAGCTGACCCACAACTCCTTCTCCCTCCCCTCCACAGCCGCCAGTTGGCTCCTCAATGGAGAGTTAGTCTCCTGATGGGAATGCAAAATGTCATATTTAACCCCCTTAATGTTTAGTCTTTTATACATATTTGTTTCCTAATTGTACTCATTATTACTTTATTTTGGTTTAGGAAGCAAATGGAGGTGTTAATTGAAAAACGGAATTAATTAGGGGAATTCGGAAAGTTTCGCCACTGCTTCGTATTCTGGGCATAATTCTCTCATCCGAGCTCCGATTGAGATGATTCAAAATGCTGTGGAACGCTAAGACAGAGCTCACAACTTTCATTTTTTTGAGTTTTTAGAGATACTGACTGAATCAAGGTTGTAATTGAGCTTGAAGTTGACGCACCTGCATTACCGACGTCCTGGAGCGTTCTGACTGTTATGCGTCAGTCTATTATTGCACGTTTTGAAGACATACATGCTCACGAAAATTACAGCTGGAACATCACCTTCCTATTTTATTAGGCTCTATTTTATTTTATTTCCAATTAATAAATTAGGATTAATGTTATTTTAGGATGAGAATATTTCTTTTAGGAGATTGTGGGATTTGAATCTTAAATTAGTTTTAAAAGGAGACAGAGGAGTTTTTGGGGACCACGCTCTTCTCTCTTCTCTTCTCTGAAATTTTCTTTCACTTGAGTTTTTGTGATGGCCATGAGCGGCTAAACTTTTGTAACTTGGTCGAAGGAAACGGAAACTCGGAATCAAATAAACTGTGAATCTTTCTGTTTTTAGTGTTATTCATGTTTGAGTATTGAATGTTATTCTGTGCATATTTTCATGATTGATGCATTTAATTACTAGGAGCCTACTAGTGTATTATTTGTTGAAATCTACTGCTAAGTTTGATATCAAATCCGTAATTGTTTGATCCCTCCAACTTGTGAAGCAACTAGGGTAAGTAATTTGCTGCGTCAGGAATTGTAACCTTACGAAGAAACTTCAACTAAATTAAATACAACCGCTTGTGTGTGTTTGTTTAGCTTCGTCGATCTCTCTAATTCTTAAGGCTGCCACTAGATTAAATCTTGAGCGCTTGTCTAGGGTTGTTTAGGGGTAAGATTAATTAGGATCGCTTGTTTCCTATTAATTACAATTAGGAGAGATAGGAAATTATTTTCAACGGTGAATATTCAATTTGAATTGATTCTTTGCATCAATGATCAGTTATAAGATTCTGATGGTGGATGTTGATAGAGACCAAGTTTCGTTATATAATTGAATTCGAATTAATTGTTTTTTTTGTTTTTGCAGATGTTGTTCTGTTTTACACAAAACCCCCCAGCTTTATTCACATAACTCAAATTCCTGACACTCTTCGTGGGATCGACCCTGACTTACACTACTACGTGTATTTTTAGGTTTTAATTCTGGGTGCCTACGACAGCTGCCATCTCCACCAAGTCTTTGTTCTACTTCTCTTGAGCAGATACCAACTTCTGAAGATGAGCCCCTCCAGATAAAGCCTACAAACAACGAAACAACAGCGTTAGTGACAATAAACCAAAAACTTAGAACGTAACTCTACGAAAATAGTTACCTAAAACATTGGGTGGTCGTCCACTCGGCCACGAAATAGCGTCTTCCGTGCCAAAGCTGTTCATCTTCAAGGAGCGAGTGAGATTCCACCACGGTCTTGACACAATGTAGTGTCGTAATACGTCAAGCAAAGAAAGGGATGGAAATTTTCACGACACCTCATTGTTAGGAACCTCCACCTGCAGAGCCGGATCAGTAGGCTGCACAGTCTTCTAGATGGGATTAGGTGGAACAAGCCCAGTAAGAATATAGGGATCACTTGTTTCAGTTCTCCTTCTCTTTTTGGCCGACTTGGTTCGCCTTCTCACGAAGGTCTTTGACATTGGACTTGGAAATGTCTTTTCATTCTTTCTTCTGCAAGGGAGAGTGTCTTTTGGGGTTAATGTGTAGAGTTGACTTACCAAAGATGAGGAAATTGCAGTATCGAACCAACAAAATGTACAACACAGCCTCCAAGGTGGAAACGAGATATCTTGAATTATTTCCAAAATGTGTCTCCACAAATGACTTTGCCTAAGGTTTGACTCTACCAGTACACAGCGATAGTTCCTATCCTCATCTGGAATCCAAGTATGCATGACTCCTTTCCTCAAACAAGTAACCCCAGCAATGTGTGGTTGTAAGACAAGTTTGCCAAAAAAGGAACAATGAGATTCAGTACTCCAACGAAAATTAAAGATTCTAAAATTACTCACCCGTTGCCTGCTAGAGTAGGGGATCACCCCGGCTCTGTTCTCCCCAAAAACAAGTTTCTCTCTCACAAAGAAGTATAAATCTTTCCACTTCTTATCATAGGTCTTGAGCCCTATCACTAAATGTCTGCGGTCATGCTGCAGCATAAAAAGGTATCGATCCCTTTCTTTGCCATGCTTCTAATATGATAAGTAAAGACAAATCCACCACTCCAAACCCTATCTTCAACCTTGTGCATAAATACTCCAATGTAAGCAATAATCTACATCCATTTGGCATTAACTGACTAGGGGCAATCATATATGGTTTAGCACCTCCCGCGTCAATCTCGATATCGGGATCTTAATCCACAATCAGAGTCTGCTTATATATGCGATCTAACCTGGCACCAAGCAATCACCTCTCATGCCAAGCAGGGACCCTGATCTCTATCGACTCGGTATCTTATAGAGATACTAAGTCTCGACGCGTCCCCTAGGACAAGCTTGGAAAGAGGATTGTCTTCAGCATACTACCCCTTGGTGGCTTGGCTCGTCCCCATGATCGTCACTAGCGACGAAACCTCCTCCCTTCCAACTGACTCAACGTCAGAGTCACTCTCGGTTCCAGTATCATATTCGAATTGCCACCGCTGGAACCACTCTAACTCGGTTCTGCATTTAGATTCCTTGACGCGCCCGCCCACATGCAAGTTATGTTCACACACCCTAATTGAGCTTGCTCTTCACCTTTAGGAAGCACGATGCTCGTAGGAGCGTTCCATAATCATCTTTACCGACAGTTTTCATCACTCGACTCGGCAAATGTCAGTCGATGCACTCTCCACATGTACAGCCACACAATTTTTTAACAAGAGACATCCAGCTGCGCGCCCTAGAATTCACCACTTCCAGTATCCACAACTTCCTCATGACTCGACACTGCCAAGATTACAAATCAAAACAATCACTAGTTACCTATGATCGGCTCGGCCAAACCAACCCTAGCTCAATTCCTCTCAAAAGACAGGTTTGCCCCTCTTCTCCCTCTTTCAGACCAAACCAAAAACCACTTTCCCCTCGAAACCAACCAAAAACTTGAGAAAAAATCCACTCTTCTCACAAAACCCAAACTCTAGATTCAACTTAGCCTCAAACTACCTCAAAACAACGCCTAAATACTCAAAACTTACTCACGAACACAAAAGGAGCAAATAACAAGTAAAAACCGAAAGGAAAACGAGAATTTACTGTGAGATTGGCTGGAAAAAACCAACCTTTGAAAGAAAAACTCT
The DNA here is from genome assembly GCF_008641045.1 of Pistacia vera. Taxonomy (NCBI): domain Eukaryota; kingdom Viridiplantae; phylum Streptophyta; class Magnoliopsida; order Sapindales; family Anacardiaceae; genus Pistacia; species Pistacia vera. Next base: position 397,519 of record NW_022196192.1, on the reverse strand, counting down.
ATCACTCTCATTTTCTCTCTCTTGAAGTCAAGTCTGTGATTTGAAATAAACCCAGAACGAAAGACCTCATATTAAAGGCAGGTCCTATCACTAGAGGACACGTGGTAGGCCCGCATTGGGACTCAGAGGAAAAACTTTTAATTTCCTGCCTCTTGCACCCACACAAGCGACCACACGAAACAAGACACGTGTCTATCCTCGTATTCGCTTCCGAGACCGCGTGTCACCTTGATAAGGCATAACTCGGACGTCTATTGCAGATCAAATCTTTTAGAGGCTTGAAGTTTACATTTTATTACTTTGTTTAACCCCATTCGGCCACTTCATGCAACATACACGGATTCTTGATAGCTTCACCAACCACTTGACGCGCAACTCCAAAGGTCACATAACCCTCCAATCGACTCAGCTCCGATCCATAGATTCTCCATTTGACTACCCTATACACCCGAGATGGAACGACAAGGGTCTTCAATTACTCACCCACCATCATAGTGTGACAATCTCCAGCCATATTGGTGTTCCACAGTTTTCATTTTATGACCCATGGTCTCTCCACAGCCCAAGCAGCGCCGGACAGTCCCATTTTTGGGATTTAACCAAGGCCACATCCCACTCCACTCGATTGATGCAATTCTCTCGCAAAGTACCGCCAAACCAAGTGAACATAAACTGATTAATTGGAACTACCTCAGACGAGATCCTCGCAATCTTTTTTCTGTTCGGTTTGATTATTAAGATCGAACCAAGGTAACCGTGTCCCAAGACACCATGACGGTTAGGTCTTCCTCCTAGGAATACTGACCTATCTATATCCCAAATATGAGCAAATGAATCTACTCTTTAAGTTAAATACCCTTTACTTAAAGAGTGGGGACAACTATATAGGCCAAAAATCATATTGGACCTGACGAGGTCCATAACAAAATAACAATGTCATGGCCCAAAGGCCTTAGCCCAATTCCGGTTAGGCCTACGCTTAAATTTTCTTGTGAACTGCCCACTCTATGAGTTGGACTACCCTACGAGTTAAGCTGAATTGGGTCTGGCCCATTTGCCCACAACAGTCCACAAAGGGATCAGAATCCCACTCAATTTCCTCTTATTGTAGGATCTCGTATCCTATCCAAATTGGAAAGCCTCAACTAATAAAGCAACGAATCTGACTTCTTCCCAAATTGGAACTCCTCTACTGAATAGGATTCAGAATCTTACTAAGATACCATCCCCATGGGTTCATTATATAAGGAGAGCAAACCCTCTTATCAGGTTTTCATAAATCACCTACCAGTTCTCGCATTCTAGCTCTCAAGCCGCCGAAATATCTGTACGTCTTCCTAGTGCTACCTCAACCCTAATAGCCTTCATTGCCTTCCCCGCAAGTCCATCAGATTGTTAGTGGCTCGCAACACAAGATTTGATCCTTGTATTTGTAACCGTAGATTTTACCGTCTACACATATATCCGAAAGCACACATTAAACAACCAATTTGATATACATAACCATTAGTCATGCATATTTTAGCCCTGAAAATATCCAAATCTTGAGCTTTATGAAGAAGATATTTCAGCAGTATATGTGTGTCACTTTATTAATTTTAATTAAAAATTTGAACACTCATCCAGCTTACTTAAGTGTGATTATTAATGTGGACGAACCGGCCAACCACTTTGATTCTCTCCTCAGCCGACTCATCTATTAAGTTGGGGGTTAACCATCCCTTTCACATAATGTGTTTAAACGCTAAATTTCTTTCTCTCTCTTTAGCCCTCCGAATAATCCGGCGCTTGCTGGGATGACCATCCTCTCATTAATGTCCACCACTTGTATATAGTATCTACATTTCGACACCCGCATATATATATGTTTCCAAAAGGAAAAAAAATCTTACACAATTCCATTACTTGCCCACTTCAACAAAATAAATGATCCTCAATACCACTTTTTGTTTTTGAAAACCTTTTCAAACAAAGTAGTTCGAAAAATAATGGTGTCATCAGAAGATTTCAGTTTTCCAAAGATCAACTACCCTCTTCCTAATTTTGCAATCTCTCCATCGTTGTGGCGAGTCTCTTCTATAGTTTATCCGGATTCTCACGACGCCGGCGAAGCGAGAGAAGAAGCAGATGTTTCAAGGAGGAGCTTCTCTGTTTGCTATCTAAATGAAGATAAATTATCCAAGAAAGAGTGCGGCGAGGAGAAGATGGACATGTTGTGGGAGGACTTCAACGAAGAAATCGAAAGGGTCGTTTCGAATTCATCGATGAAGGAGGAGCAGGAGGAGAAGAAAGAGACGGTAAAATTATCAAGCGGGCATGGACCCCGTTCAAGTGAAACGATGGTTGAGCTTTGTTGTGCTCAAGCTTTGCAGATGTCCAGTTCGGGAAGGCCTAGCAGCAGTAGTACTAGTATCGTAGTGGTCATGAAGATTTTGAAGAAACTTTTCTTGCTTAAAAAATTCCCATAGAATTAAGAAGAATTATTAATCAGATTAAGTATCAAAGGTTTGGCAAAAAAAATTAGAATCAGAAATTTTATATAGTTCATATTTCTGTTAATTTATTAGGGGTTTTACTTCTTCTATATAATGGGTTCATGACTGATAGTAGTTATCTGTTAATGAAATAAAGTGCTTTAACTTTTATCGCATTGCTTGGGCTGACTTCTTCTTCTTCTTTTTTATTTTTATTTTATGTTATTTAAATGAATTATATTTTGCATATGAAAGTATAAAATCTTTATTATGTTATTTTATATATTTAAGTTTTGAAAGGTTATGACAAATATATCTGGGTTGTAATATATCATAGATATTCACCTTCATTGGGTAAATGTATTTATATTTTATATTGCAAATATAGAATATTATAATGAAAGAAAATCCTTATATATCATGATAAATATCAAGTGTTCAGAATTCAGATGATGTTTCCAAAAGGATTGATTCTGTTAATTTGGAATAATGTATAGACTAAAACACTGACGATTTGCTGGAGTCAACCATGGTAGCCTTGACCATGACTCACCAGTGGATAACACGTCCTTTATGATTTGGGAGTCTCCCATTCAGTCCATGCCCTCTATATTAGACACGTGGACTGTTTCTTATTTTAAGTTTGTATTATAAAAGCCAATTCACGTTCGACCAATTACATGATGCCATTACTTCTGAGCTATTGCAAGTGAGTCTGAGGTTGATAAACTTGTTCCGTAATAACTTCTTTCTTAAATAATAATTCAAAATTTATTTTATAAATATATTTTAAAAATAATTATGGAACAATTTATTTCTTCTATAATTTATTTTATTGGATGATTCCAAAAGCAGACTGATAGAATAGGAACAAGTTGTTTTGCTAGGAACGTGTTGAGGATGATATACCAAATGATAGAATAGGAATAAGTTGTTTTATTAGGAACGTGTTGAGGATAATTGAATTATAACTCTAAGGAAACTAAGTCCTTAAAACCTTAATCTTGAGACGCCACAAAAGTTGATCACTTCCTTTGATAAGTCGAGATTCAAACATTCAATCAAGAACACAAGAGGGCAAAGCAAATAGCTTTATGAAATAAACTTCAATTGATAATAATCTGTCCCCAAAAATAACATGGCGGCTCCTTTTTATAAGCAACAAACCCTAAAAGAAAACCCTAGCTAATTGAAAAACGAGTTGGGCCTAAGTACAAGCGAATTGGGTCTAAATAAACCTTAAATAAGTAAAAGACTAAAGAATCTAATGATAATTAAAACATAAAAAAAACCCAAGATTAAATAAACGAAAATTAATTCCTAAATTAATCCTTGCATCTAACTTGATCTTCCGAATCTACCCCTTGCATAAAAAGATAATAGGTCATCCTTGGTGAAGCTTTAAAATCTTCAAATTTAGTCTTAGAATCTTCTAGTACAACCTCTTTGTATTGCACTTCCATGATCACGCCTTGTAAAGCCTCTTTCATCCTCTTTGTCTTTGCCTTAGTCATTGGACCGCCAATTCCTTGCAAAGGATCTTGAGAATATTTGGGAACATCAATTTGGTCAGCACCTCTATCTCCATTATTCCCCTCCTCTTCGAAAGGATTCGTCCTCGAATCTTCTACATCAAACAAAGATAAATCAGCAACATTAAAAGTTGCACTAACATTACCATAGTCGCTTGGCAAATCTAGCTTGTAGGCATTATCATTGATCCGCTCTAAGACTTGAAAAGGTCCATCTCCTCGAGGCTGCAATTTTGATTTCCTTTGTGTGGGAAACCTTTCCTTATGCATGTGCACCCAAATCCAATCTCCAGGTTGGAAGACAACCTTCAAATGCCCCTTATTGGCCTGCTTAGCATATTGCTCATTCTTTCTTTCAATGTTGGCCCAAACTCTGGCATGTAAATCCTTCACAAAATCTATCTTTTTCTTACCATTAAGATTAGCATGCTCATTAGTAGGCAAAGGTAAAATATCCAAAGGTGTTAAAGGATTAAAGCCATAAACAATTTCAAAAGGAGAAAATGAAGAGGTAGAATGAACAGTCCTATTATATGCAAACTCAATATGTGGCAAACACTTCTCCCACTGCCTTAAGTTCTTTTGAATGATAGCACGCAATAGTAGAAAATAATAGTTTGGTTCCTAATTTATTCCATAAAGTGCGCCAAAAATAACTTAGAAACTTAACATCTCTATCACTAACAATTGTCTTAGGCAACCCATGCAAACGAACCACTTCTTTAAAGAACAAATCAGCAATATGTGTTGCGTCGTTTGTTTTAGAACGTGCAATAAAATGAGCCATTTTGCTAAACCTATCAACAACAACAAATATGCTATCCTTACCACTTTGAGTCCTTGGTAATCCTAAAACAAAATCCATAGATATATCAATCCAAGGTTGATTAGGTACAGGTAAAGGGGTATACAAGCCATGCGGTCTAACTTTAGATTTTGCTTGCCTACATGTAATGCACTTATCACAAACAGATTGCACATCGTGCTTCATATTAGGCCAATAAAAATGCTTATGTAATATATCTAAAGTCTTTAGAACACCAAAGTGACCCATCAAACCTCCCCCACGACTTTCCCTAACAAGCAACTCACGAACAGAACAAATAGGCACACATAATTTATCTTTCTTGAATAGAAATCCTTCATGCCTATAAAAGTCACCAAACGCACACTTATCACATGCATTCCATACTTGGCTGAAATCAGAATCATTGGCATACAAATCCTTAAGCAATTCAAAACCAAGTAATTTAGTTTGCAATGAAGTAAGTAATACGTATGCATCAACCACAACGTTTTCCTTCCCATGCTTGTATTTGATTACATAAGGAAACGTTTCTATGAACTCCAACCACTTAGTATATCTTTTATTAAGCTTACCTTGGGTCTTCAAGAACTTCAAGCTCTCATGATCATAATGAATGATGAATTCCCTCGGCCACAAGTAATACTGCCATGTTTGAAGAGTTCTCAATAATGCATAAAGCTCCTTGTCGTACGTAGGATAATTCAACACTGCCCTACTTAGCTTTTCACTAAAATAGGCAATTGGTTTGGAATTCTGCATCAAAACAGCTCCTAGTCCAATCCCCGATGCATCACATTCTATCTCAAAAGCTTTATCAAAGTTAGGTAAACACAACAAAGGTGCATTAGTTAGCTTATTTTTCAAAGTTTTGAAAGCCCGGTCTTGCACATCATCCCATTTAAAAACAACATTCTTTTTAACAAGTTCATTCAAAGGTGTAGCAATAGAACTAAAATCTTTAACAAACCTTCGATAAAAACTTGCTAAACCATGGAAACTTCTCACCTCGTTCGCATTCTTAGGTGTAGGCTAGTCCCATATTGCCTTACCTTTTCTTCATCAACACTAATACCTTGTGAATTAACAACAAATCCAAGAAACACAACATATTCCATTCAAAACGTGCACTTCTTAAGATTAGCATACAATTGGTGCTCCCTCAACACACTAAACACAACATGTAAGTGTTTCACATGTTCATCCAAATTTTTGCTATAAACCAAAATATCATCAAAGTAAACTACCACAAATTTTCCCATGAAAGCACGCAAGACATGGTTCATCAACCTCATGAATGTACTAGGTGCATTAGTTAAACCAAAAGGCATTACTAACCACTCATACAATCCATATTTAGTTTTAAATGCAGTTTTCCATTCATCTCCCTCTTTCATGCGAATCTGATAATAGCCATTCTTTAAATCAATTTTAGAAAACAATTAAGAGCCATGCAATTCATCAAGCATATCATCTAATCTGGGGATAGGATGTCTATACTTTACCGTTATCTTGTTAATAGCTCGGCAATCCACACACATGCACCATGTTCCATCTTTCTTTGGGACTAAGAGGATAGGAACCGAACATGGGCTAAGACTCTCCCTTACAAATCCCTTTTGCAACAACTCATCCACTTGCCTTTGTATCTCCTTCGTTTCCTTGTGATTAGCTCTATAAGTAGATTGATTTGGTATGGCGGAACCAGGTATGAAGTCTATTTGATGCTCAATTCCTCTTAAAGGCGACAATCCATGAGGAATCTCCTCAAGAAATAGGTCCTCAAATTCCTACAATAAAGACACGACAACACTAGGCAAAGATGAGTTAAGGTCGTTAGTAGAAAAATAAACATCCTTGTACAAAAGTACAAGTACTTGTTGCCTCGCCATCATTACACTCTTAACCTCATGTTTTTCAGCAAGTACACTTATTCTTTTATTTTTCTCTCATTCTTGCTAACTTTTCTCTCCTTTTTTCCTCTCGACCTCACTTGCTCTCTTTCTATTATCCTCTTGCTCACACTTTTGTTTCTCTCTCATTTTGCACTCTCTTGCTATCCTAATCTGGTCTTCATAAGCTTGCAAAGGTTTGAGAGGGGCTAGTACAACTTTTTGGTTGTTCATTACAAAAGAATAACGATTTTTGTACCCATCATGCGACACCCTCCTATCAAACTGCCACGGTCGGTCAAGCAATATATGACCAGCATACATCGGTGCCACATCACAAAGAACCTCATCCTCATACTTGCCAATTGAAAAAGGAACCCGAACTTGCTTGTTTACCTTCACTTCTCCACAGTCATTCAGCCATTGTAGCTTGTACGGTTTAGGATGCTTCTCCCACTTCAAATTTAACTTTTTTACCAACAAAGTACTAGCAACATTACTACAACTCCCACTATCAATAATCAACGTACATACCTTATCCTTCACGTGGCATCTTATGTGGAAAATATGCTGATGTTGCTCATCATCTCCTTCATCCTTAGGTTGTATACTCAAGGCTCTCCTTGTAATAAGTAAATCACCATGCACAGGTTCTTCCACTTCAACATCAGAATGATCCTCTAATGGTGGCATCTCATCGTCGCTTGAGCTAGCACTTTTGACTTCTCAATTTGGCCATACAACCATAACCTTTTTGTTTGGGCATTCGGAAGCAATATGTTCGAATCCTTGACACCTAAAACACTTAATATCACGTGACTTAGTAAGAGTTTTAGTTTCGCATTTACCTTTAGGAGCAGCAATCGAATTCTTCGACTTTTCTTCTTCTTTTGTTCTAAAGGTAGCTTTATTGTCCTTCCAATTTGATCTCCACGGAGAGCTAGAGGACGAACTAGATCTGAACCTCTTGGACTTGATTTGCTTCTCCATTTTAACGGCTTTGTGCAGTAGCTCCTCCATCTCTACGTAATGTTGCAACTCAACCATGTCAACAATCTCCTTGTTCAATCCGGCAATGAATCTAGCCATTGTTGCTTCTCTGTCTTCCTCTATGTTTGCTCTAATCATGGCGATTTCCATCTCCTTATAATAATCCTCTACACTCATGGAACCTCGAACCAGCCCTTGCAACTTCCTATACAAATCTGTATAGTAATGGCTTGATATAAATCTCTTGTGCATCACCAACTTCATCTATTCCCATGACCGAATTGGCCTCTCACCATTCCTGCGCCTGTTGATCGCCAATTGATCCCACCATATACCTGCATAATCTATAAACTCCACGACTGCTAGCTTTACTTTCTTCTCCTTGGAGTAATTATGACAATCAAATACGTGCTCAACATTTCTTTCCCACTCCAAGTATAGCTCAGGATCATTCTTTCCTTGAAAAGTCGAAATCGTCATCTTTATACTGCCTATATTGTTATCTCCTTTGGAGTCAACATTCTTGGTCCGTTTATAACCAGTGCTCTCCACTTCGGAATTAGCTTCGTCTTCTTCTTCGAACTCACGTCTTCTATGTGATTTAGAACCGGAAGAGGACTCCAAATCATTCAATCTCGCATTCAGCAATTTAAATTAGTCATTAACAGCCTTGATGAAGAATTTCATGTCGACGTCTTGTGGTTCTCCTCCTTCCTTACTCATGGTTTCAACCTGTAAAATTAAATAAAATAAAAGGTGTTGTTCCTCACACACTCCCTCATGTGTTTGCACTCAAATCAGATTGTTATCACTTGTGTTTCACACTATTTTGGCTTTTTCTTGATGATGATCTCTCTTGCCTTTTACCACTCAAAGCCAAGCCAACCCCCTTTATGTTCTTAACAGAATCAAAGAATTCACAAATCTCAAGAAGCAAAAGTTAGATGGTGACAATCTCAAAAATCATAACTTTAAAAACTTAGTTGAGGCAAACGGTGAACAGAAAAAAAGAGACCCAAGATGTCTTTAAAGAACGAAGAAAAAATAAGAAAACTCTAAAAGGAAGCAAAAGACATGTGAAAGCAATCACTAGAATTGACACTAATTAATTAAAAAGGCAAAAGACACAAAAGAACCTTGTATATAGTTGAAACAATCACTAGAACAAAAAAAAAATAAAGGGAAACTAGAACAAAATAAAAAGGAAACTAGAATAGAATAAAGGAAACTAATTCAACAAGAATAAGAAACTCAAGCAAGAAAACAAGAATTGGAAATTTAATTCAACAGAAATAGGATACTTATCAAAGAGAACAAGAATGGGAAATTTAACAACTCGAAATTGCCACTTTGTTCTTTTTTTTTTTTTTTTTTCTTTTTTTTCATTTTTTTTGCAGAACAAAGATGGATTGAACACAGAAAAATAAATCACAAGAAAATTTAATTTTTTTTTTTTTTGAATCAAGAACGCAAACAAAGAGTGTTTAAGATAAATAACATGTTTCCAGCAACCAAAGCTCTGATACCAAATGATAGAATAGGAACAAGTTGTTTTGCTAGGAACGTGTTGAGGATGATCGAATTAGAACCCTAAGGAAACTAAGTCCTTAAAACCCTAATCTTCAGACGCCACAAAGGTTGATCACTTCCTTTAATAAGTCGAGATTCACGCATTCAATCAAGAACACAAGAGGGCAAAGCAAATAGCTTTCTAAAATAAACTTCAATTAATAATAATCTGTCCCCAAAAATAACATGGCGGCTCCTTTTTATAAGCAACAAACCCTAAAAGAAAACCCTAGCTAATTGAAAAACGAGTTGGGCCTAAGTACAAGCGAATTAGACCTAAATAAACCTTAAATAAGTAAAAGACTAAAGAATCTAATGATAATTAAAACATAAAAAAAAAACCCAAGATTAAATAAACTAAAATTAATCCTTGCATCCAACTTGATCTTCTGAATCTACCCCTTGCATAAAAAGATAATAGGTCATCCTTGGTGAAGCTTTGAAATCTTCGAATTTAGTCTTAGAGTCTTCTAGTACAGCCTCTTTTTATTGCACTTCCATGATCAAGCCTTGCAAAGCCTCTTTCATCCTCTTTGTCTTTGCCCTAGTCATTGGACCGTCAATTCCTTGCAAATGATCTTGAGAATATTTGGGAACATCAATTTGGTCAGTACCTCGATCTCCATTACAGACATTTATAGCTTTTAGAAAAATCAATTACCAAAATATCTTAAGATTAAACATAAATTATAATTTTATTAAATATAAATTATAATTATTTATAAATAAATTTTAAAATTATATTAATAAAATAATTAAAAACTCAAAATACATTACTGGCCATCAAGTGATATTACACCACCAAGACCATTGAAATCACCGATCGGCGATCTACATAATTGTATCGACGATTTGTCAAAATTTGGTGGCATTAATCCGTAGAAAGCTGCCATATTTTGACAAACAACTAGCACAATTGTGTAAATTGTCGGTTGGTGATGGATTCTGGCTGCCTTCCGGTAAATCCGTCGGCCATTTTTTCTCCATTTTTTATTTTTATATTTTTAAAAATTATTATTTATGTGCTTAAATCCAAAGAGCTTATTAAAAGGGACTCAATTTATAGCACTATATTAGGTTCAAAACAATTATTTGAAGTTATAAAATAGGTTTCAATTTGGTGAATTGCTGAAAGTAGTGGTGTGGAAATCTAATCTTTTGGGACATTATTAGTTAACAACTGTCAAGGGAAGTTAGTTTTGCCACTGCTTAAGTACTAAATCCTGATAATACCTTCGTTTCTATTATTAGGAAGAATAAGAGTTGAATGAGAAAAAAATGGGAAACTTATAAAAAAATTCAAAAATACTACGTTTACAACCCAATTTCAAAATCTTCTATTACAAACCTAACGTGGCAGCAGAGTTGACACTATCACATCAACTGAAGACTTTAGAGATGAACGACCGTTCATTCATAAGGAACGATTGTTTCATTCATAAGAAATATTCATTTTTTTATGAAGGAACGATTGTTCCATTTATAAGGAACAACCACTCCTTATGAAGGAATGGTTATTCCTTCATAAGGAATGAACATTCCTCATGAAGAAATGGTTTTTCCTTCATACAGAACAACCATTTCTTATGAAGGAACGATCGTTCATCCCTAAGAAACGATTGGTCGTCTCTAGTCAAAGTCATTTAATGTTTTGGGTGTGATGGGAGTTGACGTGACAGTTTCTTGTTAGATAATCTTGGATCCTAGATGCGGAATTGACAAATAAAAGGGATCAAAATAACTAAAGGAAAAACAAGAAACTTACCTCTAGCCATTGATGCTCTCAATCACACACTCAGTGTTATCTCTCTGGTGTTTTGGCTTTTCTAAGCTCTCAGAACACTCAATATGATGGTGTATTTTGTTTGAGTTGAGTGAGTGAGCCTAGGGACCAAAATCTCAATTTATAGCCAAAGCTCCCATCAAGCTTTAATGGCCAAACTTAATGACTACCATAACTCTGGTTATAATGGTTACAAAAACTGAAAAAAAGAACGTTTGAAACTAAAGCAAAAAGTGGACCATTCATACTGATTTAATACAAAATCAACTTTTAACTTTATGTTGTGTAACATAAATCTTACATTCTCCCACTTGGTCCACACGTCTAAACCATTATTTTCTTAAGAAACAAATACATGAATCATGGCAACAAGTCCTCTGAAAACGAGTATTATCTTCCATGTATTACAATGGATTTAATTTCTCAAGTTCACTATATATATGGCGACTTCACTTAATGAATAAACCTTATGTTTATTCTTGGTCCTACAGTTGAATTTTCTAAAATAAAATTAAGGTGCACATGAATATGAGAAAACATCACAATAAATAAAAGTTTCATTCAAACATTGTATATACAACTACATAGTAGAATCAAGTCCCATTTTCTATACATGATCCTTGAATTTCAATGGTGGCATGCTCTTAGTCAAAGGATCAGCGATCATCAATTCGATACTTTTGTGCTCAATGACCACTTTCTTTTCTTTAACATGTTCTCTTATGGCTAAGTACTTAATGTCAATGTGTTTACTTCGACTTCCACTTTTGTTGTTCTTAGCCATAAAGACAACAACTGAATTGTCACAGTACATTCTCAATGGTCTAGAAATGGAATCTATAACTTTAAGCTCAGATATGAAACTCTTTAACCATACACCATGTGAAATATCCTCAAAACAGGAAACGAACTCAGGTTCAATAGTGGAAGTAGCAATCAAAGGCTGCTTGACACTTCTCCAAGATACAACTCCACTAGCAATTATGAAAACATATCCTGATGTTGATTTGTGTGAATCAACACAACCAGCAAAGTCTGAATCTCAATAGTTGATTACTTCTAGACTATCCGTCCGTCTATACATAAACATATAGTTTTTGGTTCCTTGAAGGTACCTCATCACTTTCTTTATAGCTCTCCAGTGGTCCATACTTGGATTACTCTGATATCGTCCTAACATTCCAACAACAAATGTAATATCAAGCCTTGTACAGACCTGTGCATACATCAAGCTTCCGACAATAGAAGCATATGGAATATTCTTCATTTGTTCCCTTTCAAAATCGTTCTTCGAGCATTGGTCCAATTGAACTTATCACGCTTCACAACGGGAGCAACATTTGGTGAACAATCTTTTATCCGAAATCTCTCTAAAACCTTTTGATATAGGTTTCTTAAGACAGGCCCAAGATACCTCGTAATCTGTCTCCATGGATTTTGATGCCAATGACATAAGATGCCTCACCCATATCCTTCATATCAAAATTTTCAGAGAGGAATTGTTTTACCTCATGTAGCAAACCCTTATCATTGGTTGCAAGCAAAATGTCATCCACGTATAAAACAAGAAAACATATCTACTCCCACTAACTTTCTGGTATATACATTATCCATAGGGTTTTTAACAAATCTGAATAAAGAAATTACTCCATGGAATTTAAAATACCATTAGCAGGACGCTTGTTTTAGACCATATATGGATTTCTTGAGCTTATAGACCAAGTGCTCACCATCACTAGAGGGAAATCCTTCAGGTTGTTTCATATAAACCTCTTCCTCTAGGCCTCCATTAAGAAATGTCATTTTCACATCCATTTGTCACAACTCAAGGTCAAAATAAGCCACTAATGCCAAAATGATGCACAAGGAATCTTCTTAGATACAGGAGAAAAGGTCTTCGTGTAATCGATTCCTTCTTTTTGAGTAAATCCTTTAACAACGAGTCTTGCCTTGTATCTCTCTATGTTTCCAAATGAGTCTTTCTTTGTCTTAAAGACCCATTACATCCAATGGCTTTTACATCATCAGGTAACTCAACAAGATCTCAAACTTCATTACTTTTCATGGAACTCATCTCTTTCTTCATGGCATTGTACCATAATTTTGACTCTTTGCAACTCATGGCTTGTGAAAAGGACTCAAGATCACTCTCAACTCCAATATTGTAGTCAGATTCTTGTAGGTACACTACATAACCACTCGGAAAGACTGACCTCTTAGTTTTAGTGGATCTCTTTATCATTTATTTTGAGCCGAACGACCACTGACTCGGTCTCCTTGCGATCCTCGCTCTCTTGGAAGAGTTGGCCCACGGTGCTCACATACTTGGATTCCCAATCTGAAGTGGCCTTTTAAGCCACAACAAGTTCAAAATTCAACTTGTTGTTGGCACCCCGCTGCTATGCCAGATCCTTCTCGGCCTTGGTCAAGTCTGCCTCAGTCTTTGTCCGAGTAGTCTTACTCATTGAGAGTTTGTCGAGAAACTCCCTCTCCTTGACCTCAAAGGCCTCAACCTGCTCTCTTAGTCACTTGAGCTCGGCCCGAAGTGACTCTCTTTCCTTCTCCGCCACATCAGCCCTCACTAAGGCGTCCTCCTTCAACTTCTTTGCTTTTTACCATCCTACGTGATTACCCTCCAAAGTGAGATAACTCTCGTCAAGGAGGAGTTTGGTTGTCATGCACGCTTAAAAAGGAAGAAACAATTAGCAAGAAGTAAAGGAAAACGCCTCTTAACAATGTGAGAAAGGCAAGCTACCATTACCTTGGTGACATAACTACAGGCGCGAGCAAGTTGTTTGTGAGGAGGGGCGACCTTGAGTTTCTTGTAGGTCTATAGCGAAATGGCCTCCCTGGCCGCCGAGGCTATAACGCTTATATGCTCAGGGAGCCCGTTAATCAGTTCGTCAAGCGCAGCCCAAGCTGCCTCATCCATTTTCCTTCTGCCATGTCATAGAGGCGAGTTTGACTTGCTTTCATCTGGGATGATGACCTCGGCTACCGAAAAAACTTCTTCTTGGCTATGTTCTTGGCCAAGATATCCTTCGGGCCTCTAGGATGCTTGACAATTGTTTTTCTCGAGCCTCCCTATTATTCGGTGATTTTTTGTTTTCCTGAGCCTTTTTACTACTCGATCAATTTCTTCTTGCTTGAGCCCTCATGTTGATCGGACACCATTTTTTTCCCCAAGCCTCCATCTTGCTCAAAGGTTTTCTTCGCCAAGCCTTTGAGGAGCTTGGGGGCATCCCCTTCTGCCCGATTGCCTTAAAGGCAATCATGAGCTTCTTTGCACTTAGGCTCTCCCTAAGTTCGCTGCCACTGTGTGTAAACCCCGCGTTATTATTCCAATGCCTTAAGGTATGAAATTTACTTTTCAAGTAATTTTCTTTTTTTGAATGGAAGGGTAAAATGGTCAATTTACATGTATTTCGAGATGTGGCCGTTATAAAGTGTAAAGGATGATGTCATTGAAGAGAAATGAGGGTAGAATGGTTATAAAGTTGATTGATAAGGTTAAATGGCATAAACGGTAACCAAGGGTATAATGGTCTTTTCATACAAAACCATATGATTAAGTGTCCATAAAAGTGCACCAAGGGTAAATTAGTCATTAACCTAATGGGATTGCTTAATGGTTAAGTGTTTTAAAGAAGTCAAATGGCATTAAATGAGTACTTATCTTTATGTTGAGGTAGAAATGACCAAAACGCCCTTATATGAAAATTTTATGCCAAATGACCTTTATATTTTTTGATTATACAATGAATTTATTATAGTTAAGAAAAAAATTAAACACATATATCTATATATATGTTTTAAACTACAAGTTTATTCTTTAAATAGGATTTTAAAATAAACTTCTTTCCTAGGCGTGCGTTTTCTAGGTTCTCAATGGCCAAGGGATACTTAGGAAATACCCGGCTAGGGAGGGGTTTTACACTGTGTTTGAAGGTCAACCGCAAGGCACCTTTCCTGGCTGCCCCGGCAGTATCTGCGTGCTACTTCTTCTCCGAGATGATTGACGGTTTCTTGGCAACCCCACGGGTTAATACTTTCTTCTTCAAGCCTTTCGGCTTATCGGCCCACATATCTACAAAGAAGGATACGTTGTTTGCGGCCTATTGAGACAAGAACATAAATAGCAGGCTATCGACCACTTAACTTTCTCAAAAATGGTGCAGAACTTTACAGAGTCGCTACAGAAGCAATACGCTGCCAAGCCAGAGAGCGTGATGAGCTCGGTATCGTCACGCTCACTGTTGGGAAGATTGCTAAAACATTGAAGCCGCTCTAAGCTCACTTTAGGAAGGAAGTTCTACTTGACGTTTACTGTAAAACAAAAAGAATGTAGCGTTAGTTCGCTTGTTGGACTAGGAAACCCTCTTTATTCGCTCAAAGATCAGAGTCTTACTAGCTTTTGAGACAAAAGTACATGTGTTCCTGACCTTATAGAAAAAATATTGGGAGTCTCAATTCGAAATCTTCTTCGGGACTCCGACCAAACCTTTAAAGTGTATTTTTCTTGCCTTAAAGAGGTAGAAGTTTGGTTCTAACACTTCTTCAACCTATATAGGTGGATGAGCTCTTCCATAAATAGCTCGCCCAACTCAGCTATCATGTATGCTATGTACATACCTATAATAATTATATACGAGTTCCCCGTCAATTGGAAAGGAGCACTGCCAAACCTATTTAAAACACTGGCAATGAAATAATGAGGGAGAATGGACATCCCACACCTTAAAAGGGTATCTGAAATCACCGCCCAACCTGCACGGGGATTTTTCAGGGAGATATCTCCTAAAGCCCTCAATGGGAGTTGAGTTGCATAAATGCCTTTTATGCGCTCAATATCCTTGGCCCTAATCGAGGAACTTGGTTCCTTTTGAGGCCTGTGAACTGGAGACCTCCTTGGTGGAAAAGTCTCCGTAGAAGCATGGTCCAAGGAGCCCTCAACATCACTGTCGGAGCTTTTTACAACAAGGTCCTTAGAAACCTCCGAGACAACTTCCCCGCGAATAGCCGAGGTCACCGGGGAGTCTAAAAGCTGATCTATGTTGTGGCTGCTAGACGAAGACATGATGGAAGCACACCTTTAGATACCTGAAATAGAAGCAAACAAGTGTCAGAGCTAAAAAATTCGGCAACCTATCCATACTTTGCTTTCAGTTCAGGCACCCAATATAGCTCGCATTAATCAACAGATACGAGCGAGTTACAAGGATTCTGGCGGCCACCTCCCTAAACCCTTCTAAAACCCAAACCAGTGGAACTACTCAAAAATCCCTAAAAAAAGCTAATGTGGCCATGACAATGGCCACCCTCAACAGCAAGGACAATTTAAAATGCATAAGGGAGAAGAAAAGAGCCTTATCAAAGTATGGAATGCGGTGGGGGTTCATCGAAAAATCCCTGTGAAGTTGAGAGAGCAACAATAGAGTAAAAGCAGCAAGTAAACTCTGAAATTTTGTAAGTTGAATTTCTAACGAAGGATGCCCGCCTGTATAGTGTTAAGCATG
Source organism: Pistacia vera (assembly GCF_008641045.1). Classification (NCBI taxonomy): domain Eukaryota; kingdom Viridiplantae; phylum Streptophyta; class Magnoliopsida; order Sapindales; family Anacardiaceae; genus Pistacia; species Pistacia vera. Next base: position 380,958 of record NW_022196192.1, on the reverse strand, counting down.
GGAGACGAAGAGGCGAGATTCGACCTCGACCATTGATCTTTGATAAATCTCAGCCATCCATTCGTCGAGCAATCTTTAACACTCGACGTGACCACGTGTTGATCATCTACAAGAGGTGATCAATCGTCAGACTGCTATAATCATAACTGTCGTCGCACGTCACCTCAACTTCGTTTGTGGATAGTTGTAGTCGCCCACGCGCGACAAAAAGTAACTGCAAAAGCCGGCTGCAATTAATGCAACATGACCTCATGGAAATTACTCGCATGCCCCTCGTTTCAAATTCTAGGTCTATCGTGAATGTCACAGCAAAGAAAAGGCTAAGTCTTGTTCACGTGACTAAGATTAAGTCTGACTCTTGAAGCTCGGCCAAATCTGCATTCAACATACAACTTGTGAAGTTCGAGCTTAATATCAAATTGAGCAATTAGTCTTCGAAGCTCGAAACGACCACCGAACACTAGGGGGCAGATGTTGTGTGTGATTTTTCCATTAAGCTCAAAGAAGTCGGAGTTCCGCTAGGTTGTAGTTTGACCCATAATCAGCTCAACACATGTCCGACCCAGTATAAGCTTGTAGAGACATAGGTCGACCCAACATAAGCTAGTCGTGACCAATTTTGACAGTTGTTCAAGCAAATCACAGATAAGTTCAGATCCCAGATATTTCAAAAGAGATTAGATCAACATCAGTGATAGCGCGATCCTAGCGAGAATATCGAAGTTGCACTTTTATCTTGACTGTAATTCCTTTAATTTCTCTCTTTCCTTTGTAAAAAAAAACTTGTATATAAACCCTTTCCAACGACGGAAAAGGGGTTAGCAAATTGTTCTAGGTATTGTATCACTTTCTTGTAAGCTTTCTAAGCAAGTAAGAAAAACAGTGGACGTAGGCTCAAAATTCAAACTTGTTGAACCACTTTAAAAATCTTTTATGTTCTTTGCATTACTGTTTTCACATTCATTACATTGCTGGTTATCTTTAATTATGCACACATTGGTTCTGATTCCACCAAGGTCAATCAGATCACTCTAGTTGGTGTAATTCTTGCATCAACATAAACCATCATAATATATAATTTTATTTAACTAAAGATGTTGTGGCTAATCCTTAATTAATTAAAATTATATGGATCACAAGACATTATAAAATTAAGTTTTATGAGAATATTCATATATAGCATAAGAAAATCTCAATATAAGAATAATAAATTGCCTAATTTTAACTATAACTAACATATTATTATGCACAAAATATTCTCATAACTTAAAGCATAAAATATTACATAATTTAAAGTTATTATATTAGGCATAACATTTAACTTCATGCTTTTATCCATATATAATTGCATGTATAAATTTCGAAAAAAAAAAAAAATCAATTCATGGAAAAATAAATATGAGCATAATTAATTTAGTTTAACTTATCCAAATTGCATATGATTAAACCAAAATGAATATAATATGCAAAATTAGATATATTTCCTTAAAAAAAAAAAATTTCTTCATCTTCTCGGTTCATACCTGCAAACCCAGCATCCAAACTCGGCTGGAAATCTACAATTTAAACGCCAAAATCATTGTTTCAAAGCCCAAAAATGATAGAAATCCAATTTCCTAATGATTTCTAATATTTATTTGCATTAAAAACAACTAAAAAACAAACTTTGATTTTGAAATTTTTTTTTTTCAAACTGCCATGAATAGAGAGCTCAATTTTTATTTTTTTTTGCAAAACATCAAGGCAAAGGTATTATATAGCTCTGATACCAAATGTTGGATAATCTTTGATCCTAAATGCAGAATTGACAAACTAAAGGGATAAAAATAACCAAAGGAAAAACAAAGAACTTACCTCTAGCCATTGATGCTCTCAATCACACACTCACTGTTATCTCTCTTGCATTTGGCTCTTCTAAGCTCTCAGAACACTCAATATGATGGTGTATTTTGTTTGAGTTGAGTGAGTGAGCCTAGAGACTAAAATCTCAATTTATAGGCAAAGCTCTCATCAAGCTTTAATAGCCAAATTTAATGATTATCATAACTCCGGTTATAATGGTTACAAAAACTGGAAAAAAAAATGTTTGAAACTAAAGCAAAACGTGGACCATAAATACTGATTTAATACAAAATCAGTTTTTAACTTTACGTTATGTAACGTAAATCTTACATTTCCAACTCAACTATCACATTGCAGTTGTAAAAGAATGTTGTAAGATTAGGTTGTGAATGTAATATTACTTAAAAAAATTTGTCCATCAAATTCCAAAACTGACACTAGGGAAAGTAGGTTTATGTCATTACCCGAATAATGAAATCTCAACAATACCCTCATTTGTCTTATCATGCAAAGCGTTGAATAATGGGGAAACTTACTGGGGAGAAAAGAAGCTAAACAAAAATTAGGAATGTCAATTTTTTACGAAACATATAATAAAATAACATTAAAGGTGTTTATATATATATTAATTTGAATTTTGCAGCAAAAAAAAAAAAAAAAATTCCTTTCAAAAGTTGTTTGAAACTTTTTTTTTTTTTTTTTTTTTGTATACAACATGATACAATACAATGGGTCTCGTCTCTTGTTATATTCAGTGTAGAGAAGATAACAAGTTGTAAATAATATTTTATATCTTTTTAACTTGACGAGAAAAGATGAATGTTATATATATTATTAGACGTAGCAAATAAATGGTATTATTAATTAAAAATTAATATTTGACATAATTAATTCTCTGATAATAAAGTCTGCCTAATTCCAAACTCTAGCTATGGTCCTATGGACCAGTACAAAATTGTAAATGAGAAATTGCCATCTTAATTTACACAAATTATTATTATTTACAATAAGGGTTAACTAAAAGTCAACGATATTATTCTTCGGACGACTCGGAAATCTCCCAATGATTAGAATAGAATTAAATTTGGCCAAATCTCTCTCTCTTTTTTTTTTTTTACAATAAATAATAATATAACTTAGATCTATGGTATTGCTTAAGTATAAACACAATATAATAAAACGGAGGGATTAATTTCTTTAAATTAATGACTTTTCTTGAAAATATTTTATACAATACTAAATGATATTGATAATAATAAATAGAGTCAACTGAAGCTAATGTAGATAAATTATAGAAATTGTTCACTCATACAAATAGATTTTTTTTAATTAAAAAAGATTTTAAAACTGTCGTCTAATTTATTTTAGTTTTTAATTCAAAAAGAAAATTGAGATACTGAAAATTTTAAAATCTTTTTAACTTTTTTTCCATTTATCATACTACTTAGAATGAAAATTTTATATGTTTAATGTTATTATCTATTAAAAAATAAATTTTTTTTTTTAGTTTAATTTTAAATATTTAAATGATAGGGAATTGTCTTGTGGGTGGGGTAACATTACCTTACCATTGGTTGCACATTTGCTGGAGGCAAAGAGTCACGCATAGAAGGTGGGAGGGTAATTTGGTAAAACCGAAGGAGAGGAGATAAAGAAGAAAAAGACGAAAAGACAATTCAGTGATAACATCCTCTGCATTTGTATTAAAACCCAATAGTCACTAATGACATTATTTTAAGGGTGTAAATCTAAAATTTATGAAACTAATGGTATGAACTTGTCATTTCGCTAAGCCTTTGGTGGGAACATATCGTTTACTCCATGATCAATATGATAGCTTGAAAACACCCAAAAAAAAAAAAAAAAAAAATTAAATTTATCGCCTACACAACTAATAAAGCCCCTTCAAATTATTATATCAATTTTTTATTCCCATTTGCAATTTTATGTTAAAAATATTGATTTGAAAAAAAAAAGTATGCGTTTTACTACAAAGGAGGAAGAAGATAAAAGAGAAAAAGGAAAAAAATTCAATTTTTATTGGATTTTTTCTATCTCCTCTCTCCTAAATTCTCTGTTTTATGAAAATAAAACATATATATATATATAATGCTATAGACACCAAAATTTTACACCGAATTTTTGTACCAAATGATTGGCAACCAGTTAGACGCGACCACGCTGGAGTCTTTCGTGAATGAACGGTCGTCCAACATTTATGGATGCCCGCTCATATTTAATGGATTTTCGTTCATATTGTATGGACGGGTGTCCATTTACTATGGACGCCCTTCCAAAACAATTTAAAAGAAAAATAATGGACGTCTGTCCATCTTATATAGACGTGTGTCTATTTACTATTGACGGGCGTCCATATAAGATGGACGCTCATCCAAAAAATTTTAAAAAATTTTACATTCAATAAATAGGCGTCCCTTTTAGATGGACGTTTGTCCATTGTTTAATTTAAAAAATTTTACATTCAATTTGAGAGGCCCAAATTTTAGTTTAATAAAAAAAATTTCTTTAAAATTTTCAATTACAATGTTTAAAAATTTAGGCCTCCTAGAACAGGTTTCATTTCTCTCTTGCATTTTGTTTATAAATGAAAAAAAAAAATTTAATTGAAAAAAAAATTTGAGAATGGACGCCAGTTTTCATTTCTCTCTTGCCTTTTCTTTATAAATGAAAAAAAAATTGAAAATTAAAAAAAAAATTTGAGAATGGACGCCAGTCCACTCATTTGGATGGTCGTCCATATACTATTATATGGACGGCCATCCAAATGAGTGGACCGGCGTCCATATTTTTACTTAAAATCAAATTTTTTTTTTTCATTTAAAAATTTTATACTTTAAAAATAAATATTTCATCTGAAAATATATTGATGCTCGTCCATAGTAAAAGGACTCCCGTCCATAATATATGGACGGTAGTCCATAACTATGGACAGTCGTCCTTATAAGAGGACGGGCGTCCATAAATAATTTAGGCCAATTTTTTTAGTTTAAACTATGAACGAGCGTCCATTCTAGGTGGACGGTCGTCCATATAATATGGGCGGCAGTCCATTTCAAATGAACGGTCGTCCATATTTGATGGACGACTGTTCATTTGCAGAATATTTGTTAACGTGATACGTGGCTCGTCTAATTCAATGGACATGTCGTTCAATGTAAAAATTCGGTGCAAAACGTCGGTGTCCGTAGCATTTTTCATATATATTAACACTTTATTACACATTTTACAATTTACAAGATGGAAAAACATTAAAAATAGAAAAATGATTTCATAAACAAACATGCAAATATATTATGAGTAATTATACACTCACAACAGTTTTTCACAATCCTGACTTGACAGTTCGCAATTGGTCAATCGTAATTTATCAGGTGAGACTCATTATGAACTAATCAATTGCGAGCTGTCACGTAAAAGTTGTGAGAGGAAGTTTGTGAGAAAAAGTTGTGGGTGTTATATTTTTCAAATATTATATTGGTCTAGCAAAATAACATAAAACCATTGTGATAGAGGGTAATTTTGTCACTTCAAATGTCCACTTTGGGAATTTATCAGTGCTGTTTTGGTTATGTTACACAGTTGTATTACCTGACCTCTATATTGTGCAGTATTACACTTCAATTAACGTATAAATAAGGCGAATTGACAAAATTAACCCTAAACTGAGGTGTCATTTAAAATTTAGTGAATTCCTACTCTATGTAGCATAGACCTAAAGGGTGTGTTTGGTTCAAGATATGTTGTATTACTAGGAATGTTATATTAATGGAAATATAGATTACATTGAAGATTACTGGGAATGTTTAAGAAAATGTGTTTGGTTCGTTGGAATAAATTGGTGGATATATTATATTAATATGTTTGGTTGGGAAGAATAAATTTTGTGGGTATGTTATATAATTTACTAAATTACCCTCCTTTTTAAATATTAATATAATATTATTTTTTTTGTTATTTTTTTACTAACACTTTTAACCCCTGACATTTGAGATATTGCCAAAACACCCTAGAAACCAAAAAAGTTCAAAACTTGACAAAAACACCCTCACCCACCCCAAGTCGCTCCTAGCCGCCTGCCACCGTCGCCAGCGGCGGCGACAGTGGCCTGAACAGCCCACAACCTGCCAAATATAGCTAGTTATGCGCCGATATGACATTTTTTTGGTGGGATCCATCATGGATCTGGCCGAAAATGATCAAATCTACCACCAGAACTGGCCATCACTAACAGCCAAATATTTGGTTGTCGTTAACGGGCAGAGTTCTAGTCGTTGATGGCCAGAGATCTGGCTGTCATCAAAGGCTAGAGATCTAGCCGTCGTTGACGGCTAGAGTTTTGGTAGTCAACGACGGCCAAATAGATCTGGTTGGAAACGGTCGGATCTATGATGATCTGGAAGTTTTTGGCTAGAGATATGGTCGAAACGACCAAATCGACACACGGTCGGCCAGATCCAGGGTGGTTGTGCGCTGTTTCGGCGCCGACAATGGGGGCTAGATCCAACCACCACCCTTGGGTAATTTTTTTAACGTCCAGGGGGCGTTTGGATCATATAATGTTTAATTATAGGGGGATATTATATTAAAGGAAAGAAAGATCACCTTTAAGATTACTAGGAATGTTTAGAAAATGTGTTTGGTTGATTCAAATAAATTGGTGAATAATATGTTTAGTTGGGAGGATAAATAGGTGAGTATGTTATATAGATTACTAAATTGCCCTCCTTTTTAAATATTAATATAATATTATTTTTTGCATAATTTCTTTTAACCCCCTACTTTTCAGATTTAGCAAAAACACCCTTGCAACCAAAAACGTTTTAAACTTAACAAAAACATCTCTACCCACCCCAAGCCACTGCTGACAGCCAGCCATTGCCGGCGACCGCCAGTAGTGCCATAGATTTGGTCATTTCATAGCCAGATCTCACCGTGAAACAACTATGGATATGTGATCCATGGCCGGAAAAGGCCTCACCGACACACAACCAACTATATACTACTAGTCTTACGCCATTATAATGACTTTCGGCAGCCTCCGGCGGCAGTCGATGGCGGTTGGCAGTGGTGGCTAGTTTTGGGTACAATGGCATTTATGTAAATAGTGATAATAAGAAGGGCAATGTTGTCCATAAAATTTAAAAATTGAGGACAAAAGGGTCTACATGAGTGAATTGAGTGTTTTGTAAATCTTAACAAATATAAGACTAATTTGGACCAAATGCTCAACTGTTTAGGGGCAATATGGGAAACAAAATTAGATTACGTGGGAACTTACCCCCAAATGCCACTATTTGTCATAAAAGATTCCGAGAATAATTTTTTACAAATTAACCAAACATCGTCATCTACTCAATTTAAAATATATTACCCTAGTTATATAATATTATTACCCCCATTCCAAACGGCCCCAGGGGTATTTATATCCTAAAAAATCTATATATAAGAATAAAATAGTCCATTAGTATTTTTGTAAATTGTTTTTAAAATAAGGGTATTATTGTCCAAAAATTTTAATAATTAGGGGTAAAATTGTAACAAAAATAAGATTACCAAGTAATTTTAAAATACTTAAGAAAATGTAAATAATTAGATTACCTCCTATATTACCAACATTAATTACTATTGGTTTGGAAGATTACCGGAATCTTATATTACTTGATAATTAAATATGGTAATTAAGTAATATAAGATGACATTATCTCAATAATCTCATATAACTCCCCAACCAAACACATTGGAAGTGTCTTTTAAGTAATTACAGTATATTGTCCAACCAGTTGTGAAGGAGGGTATTTTCGTCACTTTCAAATGTCCACTTTTGGAATTGGATTATTTTACTCGGTTGTATCTTCCACGAAAATTGGGGAAGAAAAAACAAAGGAGAAACGCAGTAGTTGATTTTTGAGAGTCTGACCCACAAGAAGAGCAAATGGATTTGGAGTCAGTGAAGAGATATTTGGAGAAAGGAGGAGGAGAAGAAGAAGATGAGAAGAAGCAAGGATCAACAATTGATGGATTGCCTCTGAGATACTTTGAACGTTTTATAATGCAAGGTCTTCAAGTTGATCTAATTGAACCTGGTCGTGTCGTTTGCTCCATGAAAGTCCCTTCTCGTTTACTGGTATGTCCCTTTTCTTTCAAATCTTAACAAAATTCAATACTTTCGCAACCCTATTAATAGAAATTAAATTTAGTCCTTTTTTAACTTCCTGGAAATGATTTTCTTTTTTTTTAAAAGAATTTAATTGGTTGTGATGAGAAATCGTTCCGTTCAGAAATAATCAAGGGCTGAAGTTCTTCTTAAACCCATTTTCTGAGCAAACACACCATTGACTTCTCTTAAAATTAGAATTTTAGTTCATGTGTCTTCCAAATTTCAAAGCAAATCAATTGCGTAATTCTTAATTGAAATGAAATTTTGTTGATCATCGATTAGATAAGGCCTTTTTAGGATTTTAGTAATACGTTTACTTTGTAAAATGCGTGTAAGAGTGTTATAATGGGCGTATATAGCCCCATCTGTAGTCAAATTAGAAATCTTTGTGAAAAACAAGAGGAAATAGAACTTTTGGGTACTGTTTATAGGTAATGTACTTGAAAATGATAAATATGCTTTTCAAAATCAGAGCCACACAAGAACTTTTGTTTAGGATTTTTTTTAAGAGTACTTGATTCTGATTATACTTGTGGACTATGTTTGATTGTTTATTTGGAAGAATGGTGGTAATTTCTTGCATGGTGGGGCCACTGCCACGCTGGTGGACTTGGTTGGCTCGGCTGTAATATTCACTACTGGAGCTCCATTAACAGGAGTTTCAGTTGAGATTAATGTTTCATACTTGGATGCTGCCTATCTTGATGTGAGTATCTTTTCCTCTCTTTGTTATGTTATATTTTTGTAGTTGATTGTCCTTTATGTTCTAGATTGAATTGGTTGTTTGCAAAAAAAGAATATATAGTGCGAACAATGAAGGGATAAACTTCAGCAAGTATTATGTTTAACTCACCACCACCATATGTATTTTTATTTACTTTTTTTTTTTAACTGTTTTTTTATAGGGCTAGAATCCCCTGAACCTTGACTCCTCAACATGTGTTCGTCTTTTTGTGTTATATATGCATCTTGATATGTAAGTTTAGGCAAGTCGATACACATAAACAACAGGACCTGGTATTTATGTACTTTAATAGTTCACTATAGAGTGGTATCAATATTAGCTATGCGTGTGTGCAGAACTACACTAGCACACATTTTGGTCGAAATAATGTTCTTCTTGGAAGGTCAATGATAGGAACCCACTCTAATAACTCAACAATTTGGACTGGGTCATGGGTCTTTCATGGGTTTGGGTAGAACTCTCTTTGGAAAACCGGCTTGCCAAGGGAGGGTGCCCAAGCCTTTATAACCCACATGCCCACCCTTTTCCCTTTCAATTTGGGATCCTAATATTCCACCACGCTTCTGCAACCGACATCCACGTCGGCCTCTTTACCCCCGTCGGCCTCTTTACCTCTTGGGTGACTACGCAGATCCCTTTTCCCTCAGGCCTCCATGCCCTTTCTCGGGGTAGCAGCCCGGGCCCAAGGTCAGCCAACCACGGGTCAGCCTACCACGCGTGCGCTGCCACATAGGCGTAGGATCATGCTCTGATACTAATTGATAGGAAGCCACTCTAATAACTCAACAATTTGGACTGGGTCATAGGTTTTTCATGGGCTTGGGTAGAACTCTCCTTGGAAAACCAGCTTGCCAAGGGAGGGTGTCCAAGCCTTTATAACCCACATGCCCACCATTTTCCCTTTCAATGTAGGATCCTAATATTCCACCACGCATCCTCAACCGACGTCCACGTCGGCCTCTTTACCCCCGTCGGCCTCTTTACCCCTTGGGTGACTACGCGGATCCCCTTTCCCCCGAGCCTCCATGCCCTTTCTCGGGGTAGCAGCCCAGACCCAAGGTCAGCCTGCCACGCGTGCGCTGCCATATAGGCGCAAGATCATGCTCTGATACCAATTGATAAGAACCCACTCTAATAACTCAACAATTTGGATTGGGCCATAGGTCTTTCATGGGCTTGGGTAGAACTCTCTTTGGAAAATCGGCTTGCCAAGGGAGGGTGCCCAAGCCTTTATAACTCACATGCCCACCCTTTTCCCTTTCAATGTGGGATCCTAACAGTCAATAATAATGATAACCATGTACTTAGTTTATTTTGTTATATTATGATGTTATATTTAAATTTATTTTATTATATTATGATGTTATATTTAAATTTATTTTATTATATTATGATGTTATATCTATATTTATTTTATTATATTATGATTTTATATTTATATACTTCTCTAATATTTTCAAAATGTTCATACACTAATACAGATTGGAAGCTAAGGATTTTCTAAAGTTAATTATATTAGTTCAAATGGCTGGAATCACTGGGGTGTGTTTTGCGCTTATTCAGTACCTGAAAAATACAGCTCTTGTTTGATTTGCCACTTTTTGATAGTGTGAGTGAATTATAATTTTGTTCCTATTGCCAAAACATAATTGGTTAGTGGGGAACCTTATACTGATTGAGATTGTTTAGGCTCCATTTGGAACCATTTTGTTTTCAAGTTTCGTATAATGTACAAAACCTGTTCAGCATGTTTTGCATTTTCAGAAAGAGGAAAATCTAGTTTCATTCCTTAACAAATGAAAAGAAAGATACCAAGCATATTCTCAAGTCTTGAAAATACAGAATCAAAATTCTTATATTCGTTTTTTTTTTTCACCAAAATCATTTCATTAAAAAATACCGAACAACTTGTCATCTTTTCTTGGACTCCCAAATCATAATGATACATGGGCCGGCAGATTGATTAGGATTTAACTCCACTATCCGGCCTTCAAATATGCAGTTTGCTTAAATCCTACAATTTGTATGGCAACTCTTCATTTTGACATTTTCTGGAAGCATGTCATTCATGTGATATGCTCCCTCATTTAGCCCTTTTTTTGACGGAAAATAATACAATTACCGAAGAATGTGCACCGAATTCGTACACCGAATGATGTGGCACAATTCTGACCGTCGATTGATTATGAATTAATATTAATCGACAGTCAGGATTACGCCATGTCATTCGTTGCACGAATTCGGTGCGCATTCTTCGGTAACTGTAGCATTGCTCTTTTTTTACATTTTTAATTCAATACAAGATACCATTTCTGAATCACTTTGTGCAGTCTTCAATTAGCAATGTCATTGAAAAGTGTTTGAGCTCTGTAGCTAGCTGTGAGTTTTAGAGGTTTTCGTTTTTTTTATGAGCAAGGTTTCTTTGCCCCCCTCTCTTTCTTGTTTAGTGATAGGACACATTGCGGGAGGTAAATAAGAAGTGAATAAGCAGAAAAGAAATAGGATTTGGACTTATGCGCTTGGTTGAAGGAGTGGTTAGAGTGATGCAGAAAAGATAAATGCTTTACATGCTTGCTTCCAGGTTGTCCAACCAATGTATGCAATGTTGATGGATGGAAGGTGGTGGTAACTCTAATGATTATTATCTTAGCTGAGTAAATTTCAAAGCTGTCACTAGTATTATCTTGCTCATACAGTTTTCTTCATTAATATTTCAGACAGTAATTCTTCTGTGTTGTTTTTAGAACTTTACTTTTTCTAGCTAGGATGTAGTAGGTTCAAAGTAGGTGGATTTTTAATTTAACTTGAAACTAGAGACAAGCCCTGTGATATAATGGTTTTATTTTGTATGTTTAGTTGCCTCTAGCTTACTATCAAATTTCTCATTCTTGGTTTCCAGGCCCCTTAGCTATTGTTTTGTGGCTCAAATTAATTCAAATATCTAAAATTTATTGGGTCATTCCTGCCCCTGCAAATCCTTGTTTTTGGAGTTTGTAGATGCTTTAAGCAGAGACAATAAAACTATAGTTCTGTGGAAATGGGGCTGTTTCGGAAAGTTTTTGGGTACTTTGGATGAGAAGAATACAACGTTTGTAAGTTGAATAGAGAGGAAGACATTCATTCATTGTTGAATAGAGTTCGACTTTTAGCTTTCAAAAGCCTCTACTTTTTTGTTGAGCTGTGATATTCATAGTTTCTTGACAAGATAGATGGTTATGCTCCTTTCTAAGTGATTTTCTTTTGCTATATATTATAAATGAGCATCTTGTCATGGGGACATTGGGTTTATTTTCTTCTTATTATTTTTTTTATAGTAGGTAGGTTGGCATGCGTCTTTGCTGTAATTCATGAACAAAATATGCAAGCTAATGTTTAATTCTTTGTTGCTGTTTATTTAGGAGGAGATTGAGATTGAGGCCAAGACTTTACGTGTCGGGAAGGCTGTTGGTGTCATCAGTGTTGAGATTAGGAAGAAAAAAACTGGGAAAATTATTGCTCAGGGACGGCATACTAAATACCTTGCTATGACCAGTAAAATGTGAACTCCCTATAAATTTCAGCTTACCTGCATATTTGGAACCATCTTCCACTTGGAATTCCTACATTTTCATATATTATCCGCTAATAAATGTTCTTATAGTATAATATATGTACTGTATACATGTTCTTGTAAGAGACGGTGAGGACAAAACATTTTAGTTAAGATTTCTGTCAGATTGACTGATGGTAGTTTATATCAGTTGTTCTGCCGAATATCTATAATGTTGAACTACGGTGAACAAATTGTTCTTTAAATTGGAGAAATCCTTATGCCTGAATATGTTTTTGATTAATCTTATTTAAAGCTATTTACAGTTAGTGTCTTACAGATTCTCCTGTGTCTTGGATGTTGATTTCAGTTTAGGAATGTCTTATTATGCCACAAAATTGCATTTCTTGTTGAGGAAAAGATGACAAACACAAAGAAATGCAAAATTTGATTAGGCCACTTGTAAAGTTAGAAAGGGTCAAATATATCTTCCCCCTAAAACAAAAATACGGTATGGCTCAACAGTCTTAAAAGTGAAGATCAGTTGAAGTCATTAGATCCTTTGTTTATTACTCCTAAAGCATCTCCCAGATTAATTGTGTTTCTCATGGTTCTCCCAATTCCTCCATTGCCCTTCCGCATCATCGCTGCAAATTCCCCATAGTCTATTTGGCCATCCTGCAGCACAAAATTTTCATTAACATGAAGCAATAACTTGGAAAATTGGCTCCAATAACTTCAGGTTACAAACACATCTTAGAATAATTCACTAGCTCTCGATTTTGCCAAGGTCATTGTGGCACAGTAAAGATAGCACAGCATTTTCAAAGAGCAAATGGAACTGGGATCATGGGTTCAATTCTCACCACCAGTATTTTCTGAAAAAGAAACTAATCTAATAGAAAATTTCTGCATATTTTAGTTTGAAATTCAACAGCAAGAGAGTGATAGGCACACTAACAAACAGAACGCGAGCAATCCCTTTACTTGAAACTTTTGCGACCCATTTTCCCGATGAACTGCGCTTTTGAATCGCTTTCCTTATCAACATATAGTTAAAATGTCCTATTAGATTCATATAGGTCACGTGGAGAAGGAATAAACTTACATTATCTTGATCAATTTCTTTGATCATTTCATCAAGGTGAAGCTCACTTAAGCCAAATTCTTTGCAGGCTTGTTGAAGCTCATCAATGGTTATGTAACCACTACCATCCTTGTCGAAAAATGAGAAGGCAGACACTAAATTCTCCTCTCTTTCCAATTTATTTAAGTGCACAGTAGCAGCAAGGAATTCACCATAATCGATTGTTCCACTGTTGTCAATATCTGCCTGCCAAGCACCCAAAAAAATGTTGTTTCAGCCATAAAACACAAATGACTTGAATTTGTCTAACTAAATGATAGAAAAATTTTCTTACTGCATCCATGAGATCCTTGATTTCGGACTCCATAAGTTCAGAGCCAACTCGTTTCAAGCCATCTTTTAATTCATCAAATGTGATTGTTCCACTGTTATCTGTGTCTATCATTTTGAACAACTCCTTTAAACCACCAATTTCTTCTTCAGAAAGCCTCTCAGCTATTACCTACAATTTGGTCGTCAAATTCATACCAGGTCACCGTCATATTCACAGGTTCCTTACCGGTGCATGCAATTTAGACAAGGAAAAGCAGAAAAATCAATAGCATCCTTTAAGGGACAACTATTAAAATTTCAACATGACAGACACTTGAGAACGCGAGACTAGTATCTATCCAAAATCAATGTTTGTATGAATATAAAGGAGTTTAATTCTTTTTTACCTAAAAAAAATATGAGTTACTACAAGGGTGCTATGACCTTAAGCAAAGAAGTTGCAATAACCATATATAATCAACTATCAAGTAGGTGATAATGAAAATGTGGTGGACGCTAGATGCAGAGCAATAAAATTTTAGGGGCCAAAAGTACAAAAAGAAACGGCATAGGAATGTTTTATATTTCTCCAAAGAACACCCATTAGTTGAAGTAATTGATAATATTCATCTTCTATCTTACTGAAAAAGACACTTAAACAATATAACGTCCACATGTGGATATTAATTAGTTTAGTTGATAGAATCTCTCAGGGCCATACAATAGGGTCTTGAGATCAAATCTCCTTAGCATTAGAGTTTAGTGATTGTGGTTCATATATGTGAGACTCATAAAAATGAAAAAGAAAAAGGAAGTATAAATTGTGTACAGCAATAAGCTCTTCCTGTAAAAGCGCCAAACATGAGGTGGATATTTAGTTAGGGGTTGGAAAAGTGAATCTTTGAAAATCTCAGTAAATAAGCATTGAGACTTGGAGATCATATTTCATACTAGTCCCTTGCCTACCAAGCTGAACTTAGAAAAGCCATTAATTAAATAAATTGAAATTGCACACAAATGTCTTTTTACAATACTCTACCTTATGCTTATTTAAGCTATGCTAGGAGTCAATTAACTTACTGAAACCCTGCTTAATTTGGCCTTTGGGATGACTTGTGCAACATATTTATGTACTTCCCAAAATTATTAATCATTAATTACCATGCTGCAACATTTTCTAATCTGGACTTATTAAAAACACTAATTTTCAACTAAAACAAGGAATCAAACTTCATTTTGGAAAGAAGGTAATAAGGAATGCAGATCATATACTAGTCCCAAGATGGCAGCTACATGCATTTATGTGATACATTCATGATAGTTCAAAGTTACACGAAGGAGTCTAGATCTCCACAAGCGCTTGAAACTAATTGCCTATGGCATATGTTACACTCAATGCCCAGTAGATGCAAGTACACAAAAAATACTGATTACTGAAAATATTATTTTTTGCTTTTTTTGCTTTCTGGTACTTCAACCTATATGTTCTTACACTTTTGTTTCCATGCTTATTGATTTTTATATCTATAGGTTTATCTGTATTTGCCCCTACACTCATCTCATTGACTAAAAGTAATTCACCGGCAACAGCACAGTAATGGTATTAAAACCATATCTAGTGTATTCTGGTCAACTATTTTGACCTTGAATTAATCAAGATAGAATTCAGAAAGTAAACTCTCCAATCTTTCCTTACGACCAAGGGCAACCATCATATTTAAAAAAAGCAAGCACACAGAATGCAGTTATATTTGGTAATTCTCCACCTTCCATTAATGTCATCATTTCAGGATTAGTTGTTTCTTAACAGCTTTTGGTAGTGCGAGAATTCATGAGATGCAAGTCAAAATAAAACTAATAGATAATCAAAACCTTACACGCAAAGCCATCTTCTTTAGTTTGTTCATTGCTGAGAACTGTTTCAAGCGTGATAAGACTGCTGAATCAAGAGGTTTATCTGGGGCAACTTTGTCATCGATAATCCATGGGTGGCCTGATAAAATGTGTAATGTCAACAACATAATATTGTCAGTTGGGTTTAGCCATATCTTATATCCTAGCATTTTTCCTTGCTTTACACAAGTGAAAAGAGACTTACAGAGGACTTCGTGGGCAGTTAGCCTTTTCTTTGGGTTCAGATGAAGCATTTTTTGTATGAGATCTTTAGCACTATCTGAAATGCTGGGCCATGGTTCAGACTCAAAATCTAAGTTTCCTTGTAAAATCTGTCGGAAGATCCCCATTTCAGTTTCTGGAGGTGACAAGCGATGCAAAAATAACATTGGTGATATGGTGTAGAAGTACAGAAAACCAATTCTACAACAAACATGATCTAGAGCTTATTGCTACCTGCCCAAAAAGGTGGCACGCCACTTAGCAAGATGTACAAAATAACTCCAGCACTCCATACATCAGCTTCAGGTCCATAATACTTGCGTAAAACCTCTGGCGCAACATAGTAGGGACTCCCAACGACATCAGTAAAGATTTCACCTACAATGAAACAGAAGAAAAACAGAAATCATTGTCAAACAGAGATGACAACCGATATTATAGAATACAAAACACAAGAAAGTCTTTTACAGATATAGCAATAACCAATGGATGAACAAAGCAGACCTTAGGTTTCCAACTATTAAACAAAAAAGCATCAACCTACAAAAACTTAGAAGAATATGCTGAGACGCAAAGAGTTTACTCATGATCAATAAGAACACAGAGCTACTAATCATATGAGCTATCCAATACATAATATTCTCAGTCAAAGACCTCTGCAATGTCCCAAAAAACAAAAAGAAATCGTCAGGTAAACCCAATTATCAACAATGGTCTCATTTGCTTATAATCCATTTATTCATGTCCATCATGATGGTATTGACAGAAGTCGTTATAAATTCCGCATCAACAAACACAAATTCCCAAATTAATCAGGTTTCTCCAGTGGCTGAATCAAACTCTATGATTTCCCTGAATCAGAAGGTACAGAATCATGAAAAAAGTAGAAACAATGACTTATATCCCTAAAATAACTTCATTCCCTTGAATGATGTTTCAATCCAATAGATTATTCTTTAATCTGCTTAACTGGAAGGAATAGGAAGCTACTCCATTTACCTAGAATAACAAACATTACAACATTATTCACATAATCCCAAAAATATAGCTGTGCCCATAAACACATAAGTAGTGATGAAACTTGAAGATCAAAACAAAGTAAATAAAGCTAATTCTTTGATCATAGAGACTAATCAACAAAATCACAAAAACTACCATTACTTAAACCCAAAAAAGCATATAAAATAACCTCACCCCCAAATATAAAGAAGATAAAAATCCAAGTAAAATCCAACTTTCAACAATGGTCTTATTTATACTGAAAAAATAAGAAAGCATATTGACTCAAATACAACTGTTATTTAGGATTTTCAGGGGCTGCAGCTTTAGTACTTGTTTGCATAATATTCTCCACTTTGCTTATTATCCACTTATAAATCCTTGTGCATCATGTTGGTATTAACAGAAGTCTTTATAAATTCCGCATCAACAAACACAAATGACCAAATTAATGAGGTTTCCCTAGTGGCTGCATCAAACTCTATAACTTCACTGAATCAGAAGTCACAGACTCGTAAACAAAGAAGTAACAATAACATGTATCCCAGAGATATAGTTGTGTCCCGAAACACAAAAGTACTGATGAGACTTAAAGATCTGAACAAATTACATAAAGAGAATGCATACTTCATCAAATAGAAATTTTAACTATAAGATTATCAAATCTTATTATAAAGTTAATTCTTTGAACATAGAGATTAATCACCAAAACCACTATTACTCAAACCCAAAAGAGCATATAAAATATCCAAGAAATTAACAATGTGTTAACAATAATAAAAAACTAACCTGGCTTATAGAAAACAGACAAGCCAAAATCAGTAGCTTTAAGAGCAGCATCTTCACCAACACCAAGAAACAAAAAATTCTCAGGCTTAAGATCTCTGTGCATAACTCCAAGAGAATGACAACACTCAACCACACCAACAACAGTCTTGATCAACTTAGCCGCCTCTCTCTCACTGTAATGTCCCTTTTCAACAATCCTATCAAACAACTCGCCTCCTTTACAGAGCTCCATCACGATATGGACACAAGACTTATCTTCATAAGTGCCATGGATTCTGACCACGTGTGGATGCTCTGAAAGATGGTGCATTATCTGGATTTCCCTCCAAACGTCGTCGTAATCTTCCTGGCAGATAAGTTTGCGCTTTGGGATGGTCTTGCATGCATAGTTGAGGGAGGTGGTCTTGTGGGTGCATAAATACGTGGTGCCAAACTGACCTTGGCCAAGCTTTTTGCCTAAAGTGTAGAGGTCAGTAAGGTTTTGAGTGGCGTATGGAAGAACCCTGGAGGTTTTCTGATACGGTGGTTCAGTTAAAGTTGTATCATTATCATTATGATTATTAAGATTATAATTCATGGTGTAAGATATAAGTTTGATGAAAGAGGAGAAGAAGAGAAGAGGAAAGAGAGAGGTTTGAAGAGGAGGGAAACAGGGAACTGGGTAAATAATAAATGAGAGCTTGATTCGGACAGAGATTAAGAGTGATGAGTTATGTTGTGGGGATTGACTGTGTTTAATTGGTGGGTTCAGAATAGAAAAAGATTAGGTGGGATTTGACATTTCTGCCTCATTTATTTTATTATATAAAGTACAAATGAATGTCCGTATGAAAATATGTATACAATACCAGACAAAATATTCTGGATATCTATTAGACTTATGATTAAAAATAGGGATCTAGATACATCCACCCTTAGATTAAAAAAAATATTTACTTTATAAATTATATTATCATAGCTTTATATTATTTTTGAAATATCACACATTAATTTTGCAATGAACAAGTAAATCTTATCATTTGCCTTAGTTGCAACTGGCAAGTCAACAAATTTATATAACGTTTAGTAATAATTAAAGTCAGTAATTCCATTTTAACATCATAAATCTGCCTTGTCCAATAATAATAATGAATTAGTTAAAGAATATTATGATACATGTATTATGATTTTAAAAAAATATTGTAAATCTGGTCATCTATACGAAAAATGCCGTATCGTATTTAAATGTATCATGTGGGTGGCAAAACAAAATTGTAAATTAAATATTATAAAATAAATTAAAAAGGAAAAATGAAGTGTTGGTTGGTGGAGACAAAGTTGAGATGTTGGAATATTATTCCAATTCAAGATGCAGCATGTGCTTTGCCCCTGCAGCTTTGGATCCCAATTCTAAAATTGTGTTAATTGAATAAACCCTAAACATGCCATTGAAATAAAAACAAGCATCCAATTGAAACAATATTTTAGTGCACCACATTAAAAGTAAATTATATAAATATGAAGAGATCCACAAGACATTTGAGTTTAGTGTCAAACAGCATATTTTCCTAAAACCCATCTACAGCCTAAGACCAGTTAGGCATAATCTCAAAAATTAGTTGGGTGGTAAGTTAATAATCGTCGGACAAATAATTAAAGGTTAAATGAAAATCCTACTGGTTTATCCACGACTTCAAATAGGAGAACCATATGCTTCAGATTTATATGCTCTGTACAAATATCTATATTTGACTAATCTAAGGGTAACCACTGTTGTCTAGACATAAATATATAGCTAAATTCCTATTCTATCATCTCATATCCATCTTAGAGAGAAAAAAGGTAAGAGTCTATATCTTTGATGCCTGCATACCACTAACTGTATTTGAAATCTCCAGTATTTGTTGTTCCACTTTAGCTTTCCATTTCACCAGCTCCTTAAACATTTCCTGTCAAAGAAAACAACTCTGAGAGGCGCTTCATTGATATGAAATAAGCAGAATATGTACCAAAAGATGCATCAATGAAATTTCTCAAGATATCGTCAACATTACCTGAAAAATAAGTAACGAATTATCGAGCTCTAATTTTGAATTGGTAATAACAGAAGAATCTGGGGTCACATTAGCTTGGTCTTCCTCTTGCTTCCTGGGTACTAGCTCCTGCACATCTCTGTCCAAGGAAAAGAAAAAGAGCCTAAGCGGAATTATAACGTTATGTCACAAACTCAATTTAGCTAGTTTAGTTACCTCTTCATTTTAGCCATTTCTTCCTTCAGCAGCTTGAGCTCCCTAGCACAAACAGAATCCTGAGAAGGGCTATCGCCAGGCTTCAACAGAGATGGTGAAGGTAAGTTATCTCGCAATGCAGCCTCCTGACCAACATTTCCCGGATCTATGTTCCCTAACATAGGTACAATATCTTCCTGAATATCATCCAGGTTGGTGCTCTCCAGCCAATCTTCCCATCCTTCATGATCTGGATGATCTGGAGAGCTAAAGGTATTGCATTGCTTCAATGCCTGCATACTGATCAACGTATTTGATATTTCCATCAGTTGTTGCTCGATTTTAGCCTTCCATTTTATCAACTCCCTGTACATGTCCTGTTGAGAAATAAATGTCAGATATGAATCTGTTGAGCTAAACTGACACGCAATTACAAGAGCACATCATCCGAAAACTTGAATAATGGAAACTCTAACATGAACTACTAGAAATCACTGGCAGTCTATCCTTTTATTGTTATGTGTTCAAAGTTTCAACAACTTGAGGAGGAATTGCTTTGCTACCTGCATACCACTCAAAGAACTTGATAGCTCCATTAGTCGCTGATCTGTTTTAGCTTTCCATTTCACCAGTTCCTTGTGAGTATCCTATGTAAAGGAAAAGACCCAAATGAAGCTTCAAAAAACAGGATTTATTAACTGGGAAAATTTAAGTCATTTTATATTTATAAAGAATGAGAAAGTACATAATATTGGAAATTTCCTCAAAGTATCATCCGAACGAATAATCTAGGTAGCTTAATACAAATATTTTTGCATTTTTTTGTTATTTTTATAGAAAAAAAAAAAAAAAATCCCTTTATAAAAGAAATTGCTGAACAATTCAAAGATATCAGAGGAAGGTCCCGCAAAATTTTGAATTCTTTAACAGTCAAGTGAACAATTTAGAAACCTCAAGGGAGATCAATGATTATGCCATCATGTTTAACAAACAATTGTTCAACATTAACCTCAACCGGATTAGCTTGATCTTGCTCCTGCTGATGGCACACTAGCTCCTGCATATCCCTGAAAAAGAAAGACCACCTAAGATCACAGAAAACAAGTACTGGGGGGTGCAATATAACAATTAAAAAGAAAGCATTTCAATTCCAAAAAAAAAGAATATTCACTACATACCTCTTCATTTTCTCCATTTCAACTTTAAGCACCTTCAACTCTCCAGCACAAACAGAATCCTGAAAAGAGCCACCACTACACTTCCACCAAGATGATGGGGGAACATAGTTAGGATCTGGCACCCCAGCCTCCTGCTTAATCTTAACTAGGTCAGCATTCTCCAACCAATACTCCATCACTCCTTCAGTGTTGTAACAACGCCTAAACCTCTCTGCACCACCTGGTGCCACTTTACCATCAATGTGCTTCAGCAGATGGTCCAAGAGCCCAGTATCACCAATGCGTTTACGAGCTGCTGTTCTGAGCACTGGTCGAGATATTGGATTCTCAAAAACAGCCCCTTCATCCTTCAAGATCTCTAGCATACTTTGTTCAGCCAGCTTATACCTTCAAAATTTAAACTTCATTGTTAAATGATATGACACAAAGACGAGCAATTAATAGAAAAGTTAAAACTGATTAACCCGTACCTATCAGCAGACCATCGGTCCTTGGTATTCTCAAGCTTATTATGCTTAGACTTACGAGAAGAACTGTTGTTCTGTGGCCTTAGCTTTTCACGTTTTGTAGTTCTTGCCTCTCTAAGTTGGCCAAGTTTCAGGCGTTTTCTGTTCCGACTTTCTGACCCTGAAGATTCAGCTGTCACAGCTTCTCCAACATCTTTCTGATCTTCATTCTCCTTAACAATACTGGGTGACATTTTGGAATTGCAGTGTTCGCGCTGGAAGGTAACTAGTCGAGAAACTCCCCACCGTGACATACCAGTACGCTTTAGCTCAGACCAGCATAGCCCTTTCTTAGAGGTTTCGTCCAGTCTCCCACGATTTTTCAGAGTTTCTGAAGCACCTACAAACAAAGATAAAAATCAATAAGTCAGAGTTGCGATCAAGTCAGTATCTCAATCATTATGCTCAAAAGAATCAAGATGAACTTATTAAACAAAGAATAGGAAAAAAAAAAAAAAGTCTTCACCACTACCAGCAAAATCATGTGAATTATTTTATTAGCAAAGAACTTATACTGAGAACATCAATGATAAATACAACTTTCCCAAATTTTAATGCTACATGAAGCTTGTTAGATCTTAAATATTGTTGAGACCTTGCATCCAAACTTTACTTTTCGGTTCTTTGTGCAAACGTAACACAATATAAGAGTTAGCTTGATCAAGTGTCTTGTGTCCAAATCTCCCATTGCATTAATAAAATTTTACTAACTTGTATTTGTTTTTGTTTCTGACGTTGTAGGTATGGTTGTATTTGCTCCACACTCATTTCACGCGAAGGAGCCAGTTAGAGTTCAGATACTATTTTTAAGTTCTTAGTCTTGAGTCAAAAAATTCAAGCTAAAATGTAATCACACTTTGTCCACAGGATACTTCAGCAAAATCTTCTATGTATTGATAACACCACTGAGCTTTTGTTGTCACATTTCTACACTGAACTATACTTGGCACAACGTCTAAAAGTCACTTGTCTCATAAGTTTGAAATCGAAATGCAATTTTGCCACCAAGATCTAGTGTAAAGGCAGGCACAATATGCGGATAAAAACTATTAACCATAAAAGAAAAGGGTTTACAGTGAACTCACAATAGTGTACCTAAATCTATAATTTGTAAAAATACTAGAAGTACCAGCATCAGAATTAAACCTGGAAGTGTAACTATTATCTGGTCAGTCTCTCAGGCAACCAAGGTGTGTTGATCTAGACTGTAAATATATAAAGAAAGAAAGAGGCAGAGAGGAAAAGTATACTAAAGATTTATAGATCTGATTCCTATAATCTATGAAATTCAACCAGAACTTCATCGAAAATTGACAAGTAACTTCATTTAGCATTTTATCATTAAAAAAAAAAAGTGCAGCATCAAAGTAAGAATAAAATGACAGCCACGACAATCCCTTTTGCTAAAACATGCAATATCGTTTTGCAAAGCGAGCAATGATTGTCATGGCTGTGACATTGATAGTCTATCACACTGTTACGGCATTGATAGTCTATCACAGTGTTATGATATTAATAGTCTATCACACTGTTATTGCTGTAACTGTAAGTATAACAACTGTTATATAGGTGCCTCACAATTTGAAAGAGTTCAAGAATCCATATGAGCAAATAGCATGTCATGAACAGTAAACAAGAAAACACAAATGCACAGCAGGTTACTTGGCATGCATTATATGCAGAACAAAAGGACAAACAATGGATTACCAAACTAGTAAGATCTTCATATTATTATTATTTTTAACTCTTGTATTTTCTAGGAGTATTAACTCATACCAATCACAAGCAACAAAGGTAGATAAATAACCCACTCCCTTTTAAAATTACCAAGAACTCTCATTTTTAACACAAAAAACCTTGCACCATGTGAGACAACTCACCAGTTGTACTATCGAGAAAGACAGAGCAAGAGAGTGAAAACATCAGGTATAATCTAAAAATTTAATTTTCTTCTATATTCATGGGTCTTCTATCTAAGATTCTAATACACTAGCTCAGTTAAAGCAGTCAGATTGCACCAGCTGGCCTGGATTACACAGGCACAGTACTATACAACCCAACCCAGTTCCTCTACAGGCACAACGCAGCCCTAGTCTGGCCAGAGCCAACACTATTGATAGGCCATGCTATCTATATATATGATGAGACTGACTCCTAATGCTGGTCTATTGTAAGAGACTTAAGAGTGTGAAGTAGGGGATTTTGGTGCAGTAGCCAGGAAGGTTCTTTGTGTGTGAGGTGTTAAGGATGGTTTAGGAAGGGACAGATAGCATTAAGGGAGTGGGTGATTGAAGAATTCTGTTATAAGGAATAGAATAAATGGGGAGACAGTGGGATATGGAATATTCAAAAAAAGAAAAAAGTGGAGAGTGGGAGGTTGCTGGCCC
Source organism: Pistacia vera (assembly GCF_008641045.1). Taxonomy (NCBI): domain Eukaryota; kingdom Viridiplantae; phylum Streptophyta; class Magnoliopsida; order Sapindales; family Anacardiaceae; genus Pistacia; species Pistacia vera. The sequence continues at coordinate 357,084 of NW_022196192.1, read as the reverse complement.
TCGAAGTCCAGCACTATGTGGGAGGGGATGGCTCTCGAAGACCAACATTATTTTTGATTTCTTGTTTTGGTTTATGGTTTATTTGATTTCCTGTTTTGGCTAGTGTTGTTAAGTTTCTTGTTGCTGTGTAATTTGTGTTGCTGGAATATCAATATAAGTGCTAGTTTTTTTGGATTTTGGCTACTAATTATTGTTGCTTTCTAAGTTTAATTCGATTGTTTGCTTGCTATTTCTGTTGTCGTTGGCTGGCTTGGGATTGGTACCCATCAATTGGTATCAGAGCAGGTTGTCTGGGTAATGGTTAGGACAAGAATGGAATCAAGATTGGAAAACATGGAAAGAGCGGTGACGAAATTGGGAGTTGACGTGGGAACCATTCGTGGGTGTATGGTTGAAATACAAACGTGGATGAGGAGAAAGGATGAAGAAGACATGGGAAAGAAAGAAAAAGAAAGTTCACCGGAAAGGCCAAGGTCATCAAAAAATGGTCAAGGTCGAAATATGGGTCATTGGACTGAAGGAGAGACTTCCAACAATGGTGAACATATTCGAAACGAGCTGGGGGGCCGGAAACTCGAGTTACCCATCTTCTCCGGTGAAGATCGTTATGGGTGGATATTTAGAGCAAAAAGGTATTTTGTCATTAACGGAATTTCAAACCAAGAGAAGCTCACAGCAGTAGCAGTGTGCATGGACGGCGATGCCATCAATTGGTATCAGTGGATGGAGACCCGAGCTCCGATAACATCTTGGTCGGCCTTCAAGTTGGTACTCCTTCATCGTTTCAGTGGGTCACAAGAAGGAAGCCCGTATGAAGCTCTCATGGGAATCAAGCAACTAGGCACGATGGAAGATTACTGGCGAAATTTTGAAGCTATCTCATCGCCGTTGACGGCAGAGAAGGGGAGATTATTGTAGCTGCGTTTTTTAATGGGTTAAAGGCAGAAATTAGGGCTGAAACCAGGTTGACCCAACCTGACAGCCTAATTCAGTTGATGGAATTAGCCCAAAGGATAGAGGAAAGGAAATGGGCCTTGGGGAAATTGAAAATTGGGCTGGGTCAACATGGAATAGCAAATAAAATTGAGTGTGGGCTTGAGCAATTTGAGAATGGACCTGGAAGTGGACTCGAGTCAGCTATGTATGGGTCAAGGCAGGAAATTGGATCAAGGGAAATTGGATATAGGGCACAAACACAACACAATCACTCATTTGACAACCCCAAGACATTCCTTCATCGATCAGCAACGATACTCTGTCAACCCCTCGCCAAAGCACCAAGCATGGGAGGAGAGGCAGTCGAGCTCGGCGCCGACCGCCGATCACCAGAGTAGTAGCACAACAATGCAAAAATCAGCAGATTTTAACCCTTTTTATCGGCAAGATTTACCTTTCAAACGCATGACTGAGAGCGAAATTCAACGGAAGAGAGAACGAGTCTTGTGTTTCAGATGTGATGCTAGATTTGTTCCAGGGCATAGATGTGGGAAAAAACAATTCCAAGTGATATTGGTTGATGAAGAAATTGAGGAAGAGGAGGGCGATAAAAGAGTGGAGGAGCAGGGTTGTGTCGGGTAAACAATTGTCATCTAGGCATCTTCCCACCTTGAGGACAAGGTGGTACTGCTCGGGGGGGTATTGATGAGACCCACTCCTAATGCTGGTCTATTGTAAAAGACTTAAGGGTGTGAAGTAGGGGATTTTGGTGCAATAGGCAAGAAGGTTCTTTGTGCGTGAGGTGTTAAGGATGGTTTAGGGAGGGACAGATGACATTAAGGGAGAGGGTGATTGAAGAATTTTGTTATGAGGAATAGAATAAAAGGGGAGACAGTGGGATATGAACTATTCAAAAAAAAAAAAAAAAGAAGAGAAAAGTGGAGAGTGGAGAGTGAGAGGTTGCTGGCCCTCGAAGTCCAGCACTATGTGGGAGGAGTTGGCCCTCGAAGACCAACATTATTTTTGATTTCTTGTTTTGGTTTATGGTTTATTTGATTTCCTGTTTGGCTAGTTTTGTTAAGTTTCTTGTTGCTGTGTATTTTGTGTTGCTGGAATATCAATATAAGTGCTACTATTTCTAGATTTTGGCTACTGATTATTGTTGCTTTCTGGGTTTAATTCGATTGTTTGCTTGCTACTTCTGTTGTGGTTGGCTGGCTTGGGATTGGTACCCATCAATATATATATATATATATTATTATATATTAATATATATATATAATATATATATATATAAAGGGGTCCTTTTGAGTCTTGCAACTAGTCACTGCCACAAGGCAACAGTTAGTGTTCTATGTAGCCCTAATGACTGCCTAGAAAATTTTAGTCGCCCAAAATCTACTCTAAATGCCTATTTGGGCTGCTTTAATTCTTTTCTTACATTTTCTTTCTGGTTAAGTTCAAAATACACATAGACCTTCTAACAGCTGGAATAAAAAAAATAAAAACAAAAGAATTAGGCTCTTACATACCACACCTCACCACCAGTAGTGGACCATTTAGGCCATGGGCTTCAAACCATGTTGTCCCAAGCTTGGTCCAAGGCCAGTAATAAGCTAAGGTAATACTTTGGTACAGCCTGTTTTACATCTCTAGGCTCTAGTTTATCTACAGAGTTACTATGTCTCTTAAATAATCAAATCATTTTAGAAGCAATGGGCTTCCTATCATTAATATGGAATGTTACATACGAAAGTGCTTCCTATCAATAGATCATCATACATGCAAGATCAAGGGCGGGTATGATATGAAGGAAGAGTGGCAGAAATAAAAATAGTCAGAAACCCTAAAGAACAAGTCAAAAGGGCGAACCATAAGATACATTTCTACAAGAGCTCATATATTACAGGGATCCAAGACTCTGTTTCATGAGCAAAATCCCCCTGATAGAACCTAGACTTGAGTACTTTTACTTTAGCTCCCAGAATTTGATACTAGCTCATTTAGATGTGAATTCACATCATCTCCAATATATAGCTGTACATGAAATCTTTAGTCCAAGAACTTAAAACACTATTGACAGGCTATCTACAATCTACTCTCTGAAAAATTATCACCGCAATTACAACACAAAATATTTCAAAAAAATATCCAAGAAATCGACCTCTTTCCTAAGTGGGTATTCCATTCCACCTCACAAATATACCACAAAAAATTGTTCCTCTTGTTATCCATTAGTTGTGCCACAATCTTCCTATTCACTCCATCATCACCAGTAAAAATAACTTGATCGCAATTCAATCATCACAAATAAAGCCATATAAACAAGCAAATAAACCCCACATTGACCCCACTCCTATTCCCCCATAAGCTCCCCAATTTTCTTTGGTTTTCCCAGCAATCAAACAGAAAGAGAATGACACCCCAAAACCAACAAAAGGGAAAACAAAAAAGAAAAAAACCAACAGTCATGATCCGATCAGCGTAACGACAGCGTTCAGACAAGCACATGGTACAGAGAGAATAAAAAAAGAAAAATTAGGGTTTAGGGTTTTACCTTCGGAGGAAATGGGTGCCACCTTCAACATTTAACACATTCTAAAACCCTAACAACAACATATACCCAAAAAAAAAAAAAAAAGAACAAAAAGAAAACAGAAACAATTAAATAAATATAAAATAATAAAAATGAAGAAAGAAGGAGAAAATGAGAGAGAGAGAATGCCTGCTAGGAATTTTGGAAGAAACGGAGAAGTGAAGTGGCCGACACTGTAGCCAAAGATGTTCTTTCTATTCTCTCTTGCACTTTTAAAAAAATGTTTATCTAAAATAAATTATTAAAATAAACCCTAGTCCCTAAACCTAACCGCCAAAATCTATAAATGCTTATTTTATTTTATTTTGTGCTCTTTGCGCATGGGTTGGATTTAGGGGGTAGCCGCGTGGGTTTAAACGGAAAGGCATAAAATAAATTAATGCCACGTGGGTTATTCCTGCCATAATCGATTTAATCATTTAAATAATCAAAATTATTTTGTAATTATTTTTCTATATAGTATATTTTATGTGTGAATAACTTTTATATAGTTATAAAAAATTATAATCTTAATTTGAGATAGTTATAAATAAGAACAAACTTCATATTGTAATAAGTTATATTTTTTTTTAATTTCCCTTTTAAGAAAATTATTTCCACATAGTAATAATTATTTGTTTATTAACAAAAAAATTATATTACGTTAAAGATTTAAAATAAAATATTTATTTAAACTTATTCAGAACAATGATTTATTCTTTAGAGTTATTACCACATCTTCTAACTTGCGGTTACATAATAATTCACTAGTATGGACATATTTTTGTTAAAGCCAAAATATTTCTAATTTCTCAAACATGTTTAGAGTTTTTTGGCACAAAACTTTTTGTATTTTCATACTATCATCCTCATGACTATTTCATTTCTCTTCTTGTCTAATTGTAACAATGACTACTAAAATAATGAATTAAAATCCTGATACATTTTACTAAAACGCAAATTATAAAATAAGAATTCAAAACAGTGATTTTTGTAATTACACCTCTATTAACTTATAACCTTCTTATAGTAATAAATTACTTTGATCTCACCATCATAACTATATATAATAAAAAATCAATTAGGGTGCGTTTGGTTGGGGGTATTTGACAATACTCCAATAATGTCATCTTATATTATTTATAATACTACTATTTTGATTGTCAAATAATATAAGATTTTGATAATCCTCCAATATTAATAATAGTAATCACCATTGGTTATGTAAGTGGTAATTTTTCCTAGGTATTTTGAGATTATTTGATAATCTTATTTTTGTTATAATTTTATTCCTTATTAATAAATTTTTAGAGCAGTAATGCTCTTGTTATCTAAACAATTTACAAGAATTTTCATGGACAATTTTAACATTATATACAAGATTTTTTAAGATATTATTGCCTTTGTACTTCAATCAAATTAATCAAGACTACATCCAGATCTAGCCACCATTGCCAGTAGTAGCTAAAACGGGGCACGACCAGTCGGATTTGGCTAGCCGTGCGTTGATTTGGCCGTAGATATGGCTGAAAACAGCCACATCCATCACCATTAATAACCACAAATCTAGTTGTTAATGGTCATGGATCTAGCCAAAAACGGCCAAATTGACACACGATTGGCCAGATCCGGTTGGTCGTGCACCGTTTCGATGACTACCGGCGATGGTGGCCAACAGCTGACATTGGCTTGGGTTGGTGAGGGTGATTTTATTAAAATTTGAACTTTTATTGTGGTTGGAGTGTTTTAACAAAATCTCAAATGTAAGGGGTTAAAAAACAATTCAAATAATAATAATAATAATATTAAAAAAGAAGGGCAATTCGGTAATTTATATAACATACCAATCAATTTATATCTATCAACCAAACATATCAATATAACATACCCACCGATTTATTCAAATCCAACATTTCTAGTAATCTTCAAGGTAATTTATTATTTTTTTTTAATGGTCACCGAGGGTGTCCCCATGGCTTATTAGCGCTTGTGGGGACTCGAACTCATAAAACCCCTTTTTACTCTTTTACTATTAGGTCACCCAAGGGTGTTTATCTATCTTCTCATTAATTAACATTCCTAGTAAAAACAATATTCCATGAACCAAACACACTCTTAGTATATAGACATTTTAGGTTTTCTTGAAGATGAGAAAGGAAAAAAATTATAAATGTTTGTAACTTAACATTTATCAAATGTAGCATTCGTTTATGTGTCGGGTAAAATTAAGAGTTATTGAGTATTGACAATAATCTGGCCAAAGTATGATAAAATAAAAAAATAATGCTATGAACACCGAAGACTTACACCGAAATTTTACACCGAATGACGTGTCACACAACCACATAGCATATTAACAAATATTCCGTGAATGAACGACCGTCCATGAAATATGGACGAGCGTTCATGATTATTGGACGATCATTCATTTTAAATGGACTCCCGTCCATGAGAAAATAACAATAGACGCCCGCCATAATTTAATTTAAAAAAAAATTGAAAACAAAAATCATAGACGGGCATCCCTACTGAATGGACGGGTGTTCTTATTAGATTGACGTCCGTCCATTGTTTAAATTAAAAAAATTTACACAAAAATCACAATGGACGGGCGTCCCTATTAGATGGACGCTCGTCCATTGTTTTAATTAAAAAATTTCACAGTCTCAACAAAATTGTAACAACAATAAAAACATATTGGGTGGATCTAATAAGAATAAAAGGCATGAAATCAATGCATAGTTTTGGTCATATTCTTATGATACTTGTCCAATTACTTTGAATATAGACAACAAATTTAATGAAGGATAGCGACATTTACTATTTGGATCTTGATTGAGACTCAAATGTTGTGTGTAAATTTTTTTAAATTAAACAATGGACATGCATCTATCTAAAAGGGACGCCCGTCCATTGAATATGGACGGGTGTCCATGATTTTTGTTTTAATTTTTTTTTTATTTTAAACAATGGACGGGCGTCCATTCTAGGTGGACGCCCGTCCATAGTAAATGGACTCCTATCCATATTATATGGACGGGAGTCCATTGTTATTTTCTTATGGACAAGAGTCCATTTAAATTGAAAGGTCGTCCAATAATCATGGACACCCGTCCATATTTGATGAACGACCATTCATTCACGGAATATTTGTTAATATATTATGTGTTTGCGTCTACTCATCTGACATGTCATTTGGTGTAAAATTTCGGTGCAGGTCTTTGATGTCTGTAGCATTATTGTTTAACAAAATCTCAAATGTAGGGGGTTAAAAAACAGTTCAAATAATAATAATAATAATATTATTATTATTATTAAAAAAGAAGGGCATTTTGGTAATCTATATAACATACTTATCAATTTATATCTATCAACCAAACATATCAATATAACATACCCACTAATTTATTTCAATTTAACATCCCTAGTAATTTTTAAGATAATTTATCTTTTTTCAGTTTTAATGGTTCTCGAGGGTGTCTCCATGGCCTATTAACACCTGTGGGGATTCAAACTCAGGAACTCATGGAACTTCCTTTTGCTCTTTTACCATCAGGTCACACAGGGGTGTTTATCTATCTTCTTATTAAATAATATTCCTAGTAAAAATAATATCCTCTGAACCAAACACACTCTTAATATATAGACGTTTTAGGTTTTCTTGAAGATGAGGAAGGAAAAAAATTATAAATGTTTGTAACTTAACATTTATCAAATGTAGCATTTGTGCCGGTTAAAATTAAGAGTTATTGAGTATTGATAATAATCTGGCCAAAGTATGATAAAATAAAAAAATAATCTTTGGATATAAGAAATAATAAAAATTTCTTGGCTATTAATTTTTAGGTGCTAAAATAAAGGGTAAAAAGATAATTTGATAATATCTACTAATTCTTAACCGTGTAAATTTTTTATTAACGGAGAAGAATATTTGTTATTTTAGAAATCTCAAAAAGACTTCTGTTATTATATTATACTTCAAGGGGTCTATGCTTTTAAATTTAAAATTAGATTAGCTCAAATTGATAAAGCCAATTAATTCTATGCTTTTAACTTTAAAATTAGATTAGCTCAAACTGATAAAGCCAATTAATTCTCGAATAATGGAGGGATAATCTTTAAAGAGTTAAAAGGGCTCAAATGACATGAAACTGCGCCTAAGGCAACCCAAACTTGGGAAACCTGATTAAGTTGGGAATAAGCTCAATTATATGGAAAGTTCACATTTATTAGGTTTGAAAAGTTAACAGGGGATTTCTTATTAGAACTAATGGGCCAAATAACGATAATTAAGCCATTAACAACCCAAGTTTGATAGACCCAAAGTGGGTTTAATTTCGAATATAGAAAATCAGACTTGAAGTCAACTCAATAATACTTCCGATCCTGGGCTTCTCAGTAATGTTTTTGGGCTTAAGCTCATTAATATATTTTGGGCTTCTCAGTAATGTTTTTTTTTATTTTAAAAAAAAAATTTGGCCCATTCTTATTAAAACTATCATTTTATCATTTGACTTGGGGAATTTTATATTATTTAACCCTATTTTAGGGTGAGAACTGAGAAATAGCTTGGAAAAGTATCTCACAAAATAGCAATTTCTTGTTTAACACAAATTTGAAGGACGAAAATGGCCCTATTCATAATTCCCTACACCCTCAATCAAAACTCAGTCCTCAAATTTTTAAACTCTACCAAAAACTTCATTTTTTGAATTGAAAGAGGTGTTTTTGAACGATTTTGTTGACATATTGGGTTATTAAATGGTCCACAATAGAAGAGGTATGTTTTATTTGTTGAAAGTTGGAAAAAAAGTTACATTTTCAGAGGATTTTGAATATATGTATATGAAACAAGTTAACTATGTTAGAGTAGGTGCCCTAAAACCAATCAATTATTGTAAAATTGATTCCGTAATAAATGTTTATTTATCAATAAAAGACATATTCTTCTATATCGTGTATGTAATGATATATGTCCTTAGAATGATAGAACCATGACAAGGGTATAAAGTGTTTCAAATCTTGATAGTGAGAACCCTATGATCACACATGGTGGCCATTCTAGAAACGTTTGTAGTCCCAGTAGTATTTTGACCGAGGACACAGATAATACGGTAATGCTATCATAGTGTTGAACGACCCTGTCGAAAGGCAGTGACTAATCTCACTTGTCAAGGTTGTTTGCCGACAACCTGGTGCAACGCATGAGTGCTTGCTAGAGGCAAGTTTACTGGACAGACCCACTAGAGGATTCCATATGAATGGTAACCCTAGTATCTATGGAATAAATCCTCTAACGGATGGTGATGCATATGATCCTTAGACTTGAGATCACCGGAGTGCCTTGTGCACCAATTGGTGTAGTTTGACATTAGCCCAACATAGTTCTATTCAGAGCTATCAATACGGTAGTGATTGGCTACATTGAGAAGTGTATCGAGACTATGGTGGATTGACAAAGGATTCATCACTCTTGGGTACGGGAGAAGTTACCTCACCAGGTTTTTCAGTAAATGGCACTATTCAAAGCTATCAATACGGTAGTGATTGGCTACATTGAGAAGTGTATCGAGACTATGGTGGATTGACAAAGGATTCATCACTCTTGGGTACGGGAGAAGTTATCTCACTGGGTAATTCAGTAAATGGCAATGACACTACATTTGTGGTCATAGTGGATTGAGTTGATGCTTAATCCAATTTAATATTCCTGTCATTGGTCCAGTAACTGAATACAAACATGTTGAGGATATCTGAGGTTGACACTATTTTTGTACCTCAGTCTCGATGAGATAACAGTTGATGAAAGGATTTGATTGCACGGTAACCATACCATTGACAGGCTGCGGTTTCGCTGAATCCGAATTTATCGAGTGGCCATGATGCCTTGCTAGGGGCCAATCTTGGTCTGTGTGTAGTGAGACGATTAATTGGTGTTAATCGCGATACTACACATTGCCGATATGATGAGGAGCCTATGGGTTACACACTTAGAAGATAATTTAAGAATCAATTTGTGAGAAGGGTATTTTTGTCTTTCAGGATGAAAGAGTATTTTGGTAATCTCACAGTGCAATTAAATTTGCCGAGGTTGTTGCTTGTATTTAATTTTAATATTAAAATTAAATTAGTGAGATTATATTTAAATATATATATTTAAATGAATTATTATTATTAATTGAATGTTAATATATTATTATATATTAATTGATTTTAATAATAATAATAATTAATTAATTAAAATACCATAAAGGGTGTGTTTGGTTGCAAGGGTGAACTAGGGTTGAAGCCTATGACTATTCCTAAGTAGAATAGGGTTTTAATTGTTGCACTCTATAAGTGCAACTTAAAATTAACACATAGAAGAATTATTCATTCAATTAAAACCCCAGCCACCCTATCTCTCTCTCTCAAAAAGAACTTTTTCTTGTTCTTCTTTCTTGATTTTGAAGCCCTTGATTGTTCTAGCAAAATAATGAAGGGTTCTGTGGATTATCTTCGTGTGGACTTTCGTGAGTGCGATCCTACTTTGGATCGATCGGTGAAAAATCACGTGAATAGTAGATAGTGAACAGTAACTATGAACAGTGATCGTGAACAGTACCATGAACAATGTTCCTGTTTGAAATCAGAGATATTCGAAAGAGCCTCCAAACGTACGTAAGTATTCTAATCCTTGAATGGATTTACTTTATACAGATTTTTGTTTATAAACATGTAAACGGTATAATCTATACTTAGATTTAGGCAAAGAAAGGTAATTGATTTACAAATTGATTTTTTGTTTTCCGCTGCATATGGTAGATCAATTGCTTACAGTGGTATCAGAGCCTCAGGTATTAGATTATATTGTTTAATTGATGTTTGATAACATGTATATTTGTTTGATAATATGTTATTGCATGATTTGAAGTGTTTTTTAAATCTGGAAAATTATGTATGTTGAATGTCTTAATTAATCAATTGATTAAATAATGTGTTGATTGAATGTGTATTGGTTGGTTGGCATCCTGGTTGAATGTTTAAGCATTCGATTTGATTTGGATCCATGTCGTTATGTGAAAAATTGCAAAAGACGTTATCGTGTGAGAGTCACTGTTTTGCGGCGAGATGCAAAAAGTGAATCTGGCTGCGGCAAAGTAAACCTTCGCCGCGATGAAATTCCAGAAAAGTAGATCTAGCCACGGCAAAATAAAACTTTGCTACGACATAAAACTCTCTGGAACAATTTATGTTTTCTAGAAGTTTACAGTCACCGCGGCAAAATAAAACTTCGCCGTAGTGACCATGTGTGCATGAACTTTGCCGCGGCGAAGAATTTCTTCGCCGCGACAAGAAACCTACTGTTTTGGTTTTGCTTTCCGTTTTTTGCACAGGGGCTTGATAATTCAACCCATCCAATTCCAAAAATTGATTGTTTTTGAATTTATGCAATGTTCTTGTTTGATAATTGTATGGTGCCCGGTACATAAGCCTTAGGCCTATTGTTTATTGTTTATTGGATTCGTTTGTAATTTTTATAAACAAATAGGACCTGCTTGTCCTGCCTCTCTTTCTTAAATCTCCATGTATTTCTTCTCCTCATCTCACTCCCCTCGTATGTAACGCGAGGTTTCTATTTTATTGATGTAAATTAGAATAGTTTTTTATTATAAAATTATTTGTAATGATCGTGAAGAAGAAACGAAGGAGCTATGAAGATGAATGACTTGAAGACCCAAGATTAACTTTTAAACCCTAGGTTGACCTACCGATTTCTCTAAGCTCAAGGAAATCGATTTTAGTGGGCCATGTACTGGCATGTTTAATTTTTTGTTTAGAATGCATGCTAAGGTTGAATGTTCAATAATATGCCAAACAATGTCATTCTAACAAAGATAATAATTTGGTGAGACATTAAATGAAAACCCTCAAATAAGATATATTAAGTCACGTATGCCTTCCATCACCATGATTTTAATCAAACCATTGTTCTTTGGAACCTTGTTCACCACAGTGAAGGGTACACTTCTACCAGTGGGAGGTTAAAATTCATTGGAGTTTTCCTTAATGATGATGGGTCGACTTAAAATGACAGTTTTATTTGTTCGCCATAGCGAAAGTTGATAAACACGTCATAGGCATAGTAGAGAAGTACACATGTTGAGTGTACATGGCGACATGTAGTGTCCACTCTACTGATACTGGAAATCACACTTGAGGACGATGGCTAGGCTGTTGGATTGTGTGATTAGCTTATTGGTTTACTTCACATTTGAGGTTGGTAGTGGATGCTATCAACTGGTATGGATTAAGTTTGTTGGCCTACCTAATCAACTCATTTTGGCTTGTTTGCCACAATGAAGGTTTGAAATGGACCAGATGGGATCTTAGTCCACTAGGAAAGCCCACGGGCTTTCCCGAGTTAATAGTGAGGGCTATTGGGTTGAGGAAAATAATGGAAGTGTTTTTTAATAAAAGACTATGTTAAGAAATAATAAACATTAAATTGACTTTACTTTTCTAAATTGTAGATTCACTTAAAAATGAGCATTATGAACCTGCGACCGATAATCGAGAAAGAAAACAGGTTGGATGGATCCAATTTCTCAGATTGGTATCGTAATCTTTGGATTATACTTAAGTCCGAAAAGAAATTGTATATCTTTGATAAGCCACACATGGCTGAGCTTGATCCTGATGCGACTCAGGAAGTAAATGATACTTGTCAAAAGTTCCTTGATGATGCTAATGGCGTTCAATGCTTGATGTTAGCATCGATGACAGCAGTGCTGCAAAAGCAGCATGAGAATATGGACGCTGCTGCCATCATTCTACACCTCAAGGAGTTTTACGAAAGGAATGCTTGACATGAGAGGTACAAGGTGTCAAAAGTACTGTTTGGAAGTCACCTGACCAAGGGAGCCCAAGTTGGCCCTCATATGCTCAAAATTATCGAGCACATGGAGAGGCTTGAGACTTTGGGGTTTGAGTTAGATGTAGAATTACAAGTGGATTTAGTTCTGCAATCCTTACCTGACTGTTATACACCGTTCATAATGAACTTCAATATGAACATTATGGTGAAAATCCTGTCGGAGCTTTTGAACATGCTAAGGACTGCAGAGCAGGACTTAAAGAAGTCCAAGCCTATTTTACTGGTAGCTGCCAGTAAAGGAAAGGGTAAGGGCAAGGGAAAGGGAAAGACCAAGGCCAATCCCAAGCCCAAGCCTAAAGGACAGGATGCTCTCAAGCCTGCGGGTGGCGTTGGAAAAGATGGGAAGGTAGTCTGCTTTTATTGTGGCAAGCTTGGCCACTAGAGGAAGCACTGCAAGGCTTTCCTCGCAAACAAGAAGAAGTTAGATGCTTCGACTTCAGGTATGTTTATGATTAAGATTAACTTCTCTCCTTCAACATCTTGGGTCATCGACATAGGATGTGGTCCTTACATTTGTACTGATGTGTAGGGACTAAGGCAGAGTATATTGCTCACCAAGGGAGAAGTGGACCTACGAGTTCGAAATAGAGCACATGTGGCTGTATTAGCTGTAAGGACTTATTGTTTGTCTTTGCCTTCGGGCTTATTATTAGAACTCAAAGACTGTTATTTTGTACCTGCGATTTCTAGAAACATTATTTCAGTATCCGCTTTGGATGATATAGGATATCGTTTTGAGATTTCTAATGGATTGTTATCCTTTAGTTTGAATGGTATTCTATTTGGAATTGCAAGGTTATATAACGGATTATATGTTCTTGATTTGAACAATAAGGATATTCTCAACGTTGAAACTAAGAAAGCTAAGCATAGCGAACAAAACCATACATACCTCTGGCATTGTAGATTGGGATATGTTAATCAGACCTGCATTGCAAAACTTCAAAAGGATGGAGTTTTGGACCCTTTTGACTTCCAGTCATTTGAGGTATGCAAGTCATGCCTTTTAGGCAAGATGACCAAGTCACCTTTCACAGGACAAAGTAAAAGGGCTACTGAACTGTTAGACATCATCCCTAGTGATGCATGTGGTCCACTAACAGTTGAAGCCAGAGGTGAATATTCCTACTTCATCACATTTACGGATGATTTTAGTAGATATGGTTATGTCTACCCATGAGACATAAATCTGAAGTCTTTGATAAGTTCAAAGAATTTAGGAATGAAGTACAAAATATGTTGGGCAAAAATATTAAAGCTCTTCGGTCGGATCGAGGAAGGGAATACTTAAGCTCAGGGTTTTCTGAATACCTGAAGGAATGTGGGATAGTATCACAACTCACCCCTTCGTATACGCTCCAACACAATGGAGTGTCTGAAAGGAGGAATATGACCTTACTTGACATGGTTAGGTCCATGATGAGTTTTAATGATTTACCTGCATCATTCTGGGGTTATGTCCTAGAGACTGCAACTCACATTTTGAACCGTGTGCCGTCAAAGTCTGTAGACAAGACTCCATTTGAACTATGGAATGGGCGAAAGGCCAATTTGTCTTATCTAAGGATTTGGGGTTGCAAAGCTTATGTCAATAAACTGACTTCGAACAAGCTGGGCCCAAAATCCTACAAATGTATGTTTGTAGGGTATCCTAAAGAGACCAAAGGATACTATTTCTACCATCCAGAAGAGCACAAAATTTTTGTTGTCGTACTGGTGTCTTCCTAGAAAAGGAATTTTTTCTAAGAAGTATTAGCTGGAGAAAAGTAGAACTCGATGAACTTCTAGAGCCACAAGATATACTAGACGAAGGACGGGAAGATGTGCCACAAGCCGTAGTTGAACATTAGGAGGAGGTTACTCCACAACTTGCGGATCAAAGTGAACCACCTCAAGTAGCACAGGAGCTAGTAGATCTAAGAGAGTATGCCATGAGCCTAAGAGATACGATTATCTCGTGATTCAACATGGTGACGTACTTGTCTACCAAGACGATGAACCCAAAACCTATGAAGACGCTATATCGGATCCAGATTCTGTTAAATGGTTTGAAGCCATGAAATCTGAGATGGACTCCATGTACTAGAACCAAGTATGGTCTCTAGTGGAACCACCTGAAGGGGTAAAACCCATAGCGTGTAAATGGGTCTTCAAGAAGAAAACTGACATGGATGGCTAGGTGCACACTTATAAAGCACGACTGGTTGCCAAAGGTTTTAAACAAATTCATGGTATTGACTATGAGGAAACCTTTTCATCGGTTGCCATGATTAAATCCATCCGGATTATGCTTGTGATTGCTACATATCATGATTATGAGATTTGACAAATGGATGTCAAAATGGCTTTCCTGAATGGAAACCTTGAAGAGAATGTGTATATGACACAACCCAATGGTTTCGTTCTTGATAGGCAGGCTGAGAAGGTATGCAAGTTGCAAAGATCCATTTATGGACTCAAGTAAGCTTCAAGGAGTTGGAAAATTTGTTTTGATGAAGCCGTAAAAGAATTTGGTTTTACCAAGAACAAAGATGAGTCTTGTGTTTACAAGAAAGTGAGTGGGAGCACAGTGACATTCCTAGTGTTGTATGTAGATGATATACTTCTGATCGGGAATGATATACCAAACTTGCAGTCGGTAAAGACTTGGTTATCCAAGTGCTTTTTCATGAAAGACTTAAGAGAAGCAGCCTACATCGTTAGAATAAAGATTTACCAAGATAGATCACGTAGGTTGCTTGACCTAAGTCAGAGTACATACATTGACAAGGTACTGAAGATATTCAGTATGGAAGAATCCAAGAAGGGATTTCTTCCGATGCCACATGGTGTTTATCTCTCTAAGGATATGTATCCTAAAACACACGATGAGAGAGATAGAATGAAGATGATCCCATATGCGTCAACAATTGGATCCATCATGTATGCCATGTTATGTACTCGGATTGATGTCTCATGTGTGTTAAGCACTTGTAGTAGATATCAATAAGATCCAGGTGAGCATCACTGGATAGTTGTAAAGAACATCCTTAAGTACCTGAAGAGGACTAAGGACATGTTCTTGGTTTATGGAGGGGAAGATGAGCTCACTGTAAGAGGATACAGTGATGCTAGTTTCCAATCGGATAAAGATGATTATCAATCGCAATCAGGGTTTGTATTTTGTCTCAATGGGGGTGCAATGAGCTGGAAGAGCTCCAAGCAAAGTACTGTAGCAAGCTCTACAATGGAGGCTAAGTATATTGCATTATCCGATGTGGCCAAGGAGACAGTTTGGATTAAGAAGTTCGTCACCGAACTTGGTGTGGTTTCCACGATTGTTGATCTGATAGATGTCTATTGTGACAACAATGGAGCAATTGGTCAAGCAAAGGAACCACGGTCTCACCAGAAGTCCAGACACATACTCAGACGTTTTCATCTCATCAGAGAAATGGTTGAGATGAAAGATGTATGATCAGTAAAGTGCATACTGATGACAATCTCGCCGATCCACCGACGAAGCCTCTATCGCAGCAGAAGCATGAAAAACACTTAAGGTCATTCAGTATTAAATACATGAATGATTGACTATAGTGCAAGTGGGAGATTATTAGAGTAGGTGCCTTAGAGCCAATCAATTATTGTAAAATTGATTCTGCAATAAATGTTTATTTATCAATAAAAGACATATTATTCTATATCATGTATGTAATGATATATGTCTTTAGGATGGTAGAACCGTGACAAGGGTATCAAGTGTTTCAAATCTTGATAGTGAGAACCCTATGATCACATATGGTGGCGATTCTAGAAACGTTTGTAGCCCCAATATTATTTTGGCCAAGGACACAGATATACTTGTATTTAATTCTAATATTAAATTAATTAGTGAGATTATATTTAAATATATCTATGTTTATATTTAAATGAATTATTATTATTATTGAATGTTATATATTATTATAATTATTTATTTTTAATTATAATAATAATTATTAATTAATACCATAAATGGTGTGTTTTGTTGCAAGGGTGAACTAGGGTTAGAGCCCATGGCTATTCCTATGGAATAGGGTTTTAATTGTTGCACTAATAAATGCAACTTAAAATTAAAACATAAGAGAATTATCCATTCTATTAAAACCCTAGACACCCTATCTCTCTCTCTCTCAGAAGAAAACTTTTCTTGTTCTTGAAGCCCTTGATTGTTCTGCAGAATAATCAAGGGTTCTGCGGATTATCTTTGTATAGACTTACTGAGTGTGATCCTACTTTGGATCGATTGGCAAAAAATCACATGAACAATAACCGTGAACAGTGCCATGAACAGTGCCATGAACAGTGTTTCTATCCAAATCGAGACATTCGAAGAGCCCTCGAAACTACTTAAGTATTGTAATCCTTGAATGGTTTACTTTATACAGATTTTTGTTTATAAACGGTAAACGGTATAATCTATACTCGATCTAGGCAATGAAGTAATTGATTTATCCATTGAATTTTTGTTTTCCACTGCATATGTTAGATCAATTACTTACACACCGCTGGCCACGATCGACAGTCACCAGAGCAGTGCACTATTAGGGTTGGCGCCTATAGCATCTAATGTAGTAATTGACTACTTGTAAAAACATGTTGATGTTATAAAAGGCCATTTATCTATTCATTCAGTTTATATATATCTTTATATATCCTTAGAGTGGTGGAATCGTGATGAGGGAATCAAGCAGTGATAAGTCTGATTGTGAGAACCCTATGAGCACTTTGGTGGCCATTCTAGAAATCGTTTATAGCTCTACTATTATCCTGAAATAGGGCACATATAATACGGTAAGACTGTCATCGTGTTGAACGACCCTATCGAAAGATAGTAATAGATCTTGCATTTAAAGTTGTTTGGTGACAACTTAATGCGACACATGAGTGCTTGGGTTAGCAAGTTCACTAAGGATTCCATATAGATGGTAACCCCAATATCTATGGAATACATCCTCTACAACAAATGGTGATGCTTTTGATCCTTAGATTTGAGATCACAAGAGCGCCGCGTGTAATATTTTTGTGTAGTTTGACGTTGACCTAATGTAGTCGTATTTAGGTTTTATCAGTAAAGGAGTGATTGGCTACATTGAGAAGTACACTATGGCTATGGTTGACGACATAAGATTCATCACTCTTGAGTATAGGAGAATTTATCTCGCTGAGTAATTTGGTAAATGACAATGATCGTAAAACTATGGCCACAGTGGAATTGAGTTGATGCTCAAGTTCGATTAAGTCTTAGTTGAATTACCAAATACGAACAGTCAAGTTGTGAGGACCCCGATTCGGCTCATGGGCTTCCCATCTTGGCGTCGTCCCTCATGGGCTTTCCAAATCTTGCCCTGGCGGGCCTCACTCACTAGGACTATCCCCGCCCTGGACCACCGGGTTTCTTCCGCCTTCCCCACCACTCGTACCCAAGACCTCCACTCTTAGTCAATTGGAAGCATGGTGAGTACCATCAGGCTAGCTGGCCTGATGGTACTCACCATGCTCCCCAATTGACTAAGAGCCTGGAGGTCTTGGGTACGAGTGGTGGGGAAGGCAAAAACCCGGTGTCCAGCCGGATAGTCCTAGTGAGTGAGGCCCGCTGGGGCAAGATTGGGAAAGCCCATGGGAACGAGCCCAAGATTGGGATACCCATGAGCCGAATCCGGGTCCTCACAATGATGGCTGATTTTTGTAACTTGGTCGAAGGAAATGAAGACCTCGAAATCACCAACTGTGAGATTTA
The DNA here is from genome assembly GCF_008641045.1 of Pistacia vera. Taxonomy (NCBI): domain Eukaryota; kingdom Viridiplantae; phylum Streptophyta; class Magnoliopsida; order Sapindales; family Anacardiaceae; genus Pistacia; species Pistacia vera. The sequence goes on along the minus strand of NW_022196192.1, from coordinate 338,898 downwards.
ATCTATTTTATTTTAGTGTCAATTTCGTGTTTGAGTATTGAATGTTATTCGGTGCATATCTTCATGATTGCATTTAATTACTAGGAATCAATCAAAATAACGAACTTGGTCTCCATCAACATCCACCGTCGAATCTTACAACTATCATCTGTGATGCAAAAAAAATAAATCAATTCTTACTTTGAAATTCACCGTTAGAACTATTTTCCTATCTCTCCTTAATTGTAATTAATTAAGAAACAAGCGATCTTAATTAATCTTACCACTAAACAACCCTAGACAAGCGCTCAAGATTTATCTAGTGGCAGCCTTAAAATTAGAGAAATCGATGAAGCTAACAACACAAACTCAAGCGATTGTATTTAATTTAGTTAGTGTTCTTCATAAGATTACTAATTCCTGACGCAGTAAATTATTAACCCTAATTGCTTCACATTAGAGGGATCAACAATTACGGATTTGATATCTAACTTAGCGTAGATTGAAACATTAATAAACTAGTAGGCCTCCTGTAATTAAATGACAATCATAAAATGGCACAGAAAACATCCAATACAAACACGAATTGAACACTAAAATAAAATAGATTAAGTCTCACAGTTGGTTGATTCCGAGGTCTCCGTTTCATTCGACCAAGTTACAAAAATCAGCCACTCATGGCCATCACGAAATACCAAAGAGAAAATTTCCAGAAGAGAGCCAAGAGACATCCCTGATACTGGTCTAATCCCCCTCTCTTTACACAATCCATTCAGTGTTTGAAATCCACTCAATCTCCTCAAATATTCTAATATCCTAAAATCATTTATCCTAATCTGATTCTAATTAATTGAATACAATAAAGTCCTAAAATAAAAATGGAAAGTGTGTGTGTCCAGCTGTAGCTTGTGCCACTATCTTCAAATTTTCCAATAATAAACTGCCTCTTGGACTTGCATTACAAGGCAGAATGCTCCAGGACAGTTGCAGTGCAGGTGCGTCAACTCAAACCCCATAAAACCTTAATGCGCGAGTATCTCTCCAAACTCAAAACATGAAGTTTTATATCTCTTTCTTATGGTTCCACATCATTTTGAATCATCTCCGGAGCTCGGATGAGAGGTTTGACCCAGATACAAAATAATGTTGAAACTGTCCGAATCACTTAATTAGTTCCGTTTTGCAATTAACGCCTCTATTTGCATCTAAATCAAAATAGAATAATAATGATACATTTGGCGCACAAATAAGTATAAAATACTAGACATTAAGGGGGTAAATATGACATTTTGCATTCTCATCACCCTTTCACTTAGTCCTGTGAAAGGTGGCTTGGTCACTTGCCTAAAAGGCATGACATACTACTCAATGACTGGAAGTCAAAAGGGTCCAAAACTCCATCCCTTTGAAGTTTTGCATGCGGGTCTTATAACATAACCCAATCTACCTGCCAGAGGTATGTCTGGTTTTGATCGCTATGTTTAGCTTTCTTGGTTTCAACATTGAGATATTTTTATTGTTTAAATCAAGAACATGTAGCCCGTTATATAACCTTGCAATTCCAAATAGAATATCATTCAAACTAAAGGACAACAATGATTAGATACTCAAAATGATACCTTATATTCCAAGCGATACTGAAATATATTCCTAGAAATAAAAGGTATGTAATAACAGTTATATAGTTCCAACAATAAGCCCGTAGGCAAAGATAAACAGTAAGTCCCTACAGCCAATGCAGCCACATATGCTCCATTTCCAACTCGTAGTTTACCTCCCCTTGGCGAGCACTCTACTCTACCTTAGTCTTTGCATATCAGTACAATGTGAGTACCACATCCTGTGTCAAGGACCCAATGTTGACGGAGAGAATTTAATCTCAATCATAAACATACCTAAGTCGAAGCATTTGACTTCTTCTTGCTTGCGAGGAAAGCCTTCATATGTTTCCTCCAATGGCCAAGCTTGTGATGCGTTGAAATTGTAACATGCAATGTGTAGCAAGTGCACTAGTCGTAAAAAGTAATAAAGTGATAATAGAGTAACATTCCCACAAGGATTGTTTATTAAGCATTGATTTTCCTAGTTGTTTATCAAGTTGGAGACCCAAGATGTTTGGATTTGTGGGAGAATTTAAGCTAACTAAAACAAAATTTACTACTTACTTAAAACTAATTAGACAGCAAGGTTAATTCAAGAGAAATATCAATTAAACAAAACGGTTAGGGTTTTGACTTCACTAGGATTTTATGAATTAATCTACGTTATGCTACTTCTACATCACATGCACATATTATAAATCGGATTCCTAATGTGTAGAAAATACCTTCTCAGGCTATGTTTTCCTACTTTTCCCTATTAAGCTTTCGCACTCAACAAATTGAAAGTTATAGTTCGAAGTTCGTTAAGCTAAATGAAATCCTAAATTGATTTCATTGATTTTCAAACCTATCTCTAGCGTTCAATACAACAATGGCAATTACCCTAAGAAGCTAATACAGCTCTCATTTCTTAGTCTCATCATGTTCACAAATATTCACAAAAACAAGATCACACAATCCATGCAATAGAATGTAAAGCAACATAATTTATTGATTAAACATAAAAATCCCAATTACATCAAAACCTAACCCAAAACGAGTTAGTTCATAATACAATTAACACAAATAGAAGTAAAACCTATAAACAATGCATTCACATTTTGGAATTAAGAAAAAGAACAAATCTTCCCTATTTGATGAATCCAAAGAGTTCAATCTCTAATCTTCCTCAAAAATGTCAAACCCTAATAAAAGACTAAGTCTTCTTTAAAGTCTGTCCACAACAACCTAAAACTTTCGCCTGAATTAAAACTACAGTTTGAAAAAATAAACTTGCACTTCGCCACTCTTCGCAGCGGCAAACTTTTATGTACAATTCTAAAATACGGAACTGCCCTCCGCTTGCTTCCTTGCTTGAATCTCCAATCTTTGGTGCTCTCCAATAGGAACAAGCTTCATAGTGCTTCAAATCCGCTTCAGACCTCCCTCGAATCTTTGAGAGTCGCTTGCTTCTAGTCCAGAAACTCATTCCGCTCATTATTTTCTCAACTGCATGTTTTGGTCTAAAACATAAAATGTATGCAATTAAGTTGTAATTCAGGCACAAAAAAATAAGTACACAAAATCCGGCCAAAGCCTCGATAAAATAGTATAATCCTAGGATTATCAATACCCCCAACTTAAGACATGCTCTCCCCGGCACAAGTATGAAATACGACTAAAAGAAAACAACTAACACATAGAAAAAGACAAAAAAAAAAAAATCAAAATGAACAGAGAATTTAAATCAAAATCAACACAACGAACTGCTGATTTATACAAGTCTCAAAAATTGTTGAACTATTACTGGAAAATGCTTAACACTCCAAGAAGTTATAAGTTGATTGACTATTTTTCTCTATCGCCTCCAGAATAGGTAATCCCACTTCAGTCTACCTTCCAACTTCCTGAATTATTTTAGGCAGAAATGTAAAGTTTATCAAAGATGGTTACTCCATAGCTAAGTATCGAACTACTCTCCACTATGAGGACTACACATCACAAAGATCAAAGGTCTTTACAGCTTGTAACGTTAGGCTCGGTTAGTAGGCTCCAAAGAAAGGATAAGATAAACAAAGTAAGAGACTCGCTTCCTTTAAGCAAACACTAAGAACTACATCAACTCTGCTTTCTTCTCAACCATCGATCAAGATGTCAACCATTTTATAAACCTCAACGTGTCAATTATTATTTTTGATTCTAAGATGAAACTCTCAATTTCAATTTCTTTTATCTTTTTATATTTACTTCGTTTTTTTTTTTTTTTTTTTTTTTTTGTAAAACAACATCAATTTATTGAGGTCAATTACCCCTTCTTCTTGCCTTTTTGCGGACCCCCAAACTTGTGATTTTGGTTCATCAAATCTCACTAACTCTCTAAACTCTTTGTGTCTACCTTAGGTTCAGAATTCTCTTAAAGGTTGTGACATGTGTTTAGGGTGAAATTTTTGGGCATTTTTAGTTGCACGAAAGAATAGGACAGTGATGATTTCATAAGGCTCAAATGGGTGACTAGGGAAAAATTTTCATGTCGGTTGGAAAGGCTCAAACGTTCCAAAAAACTGCCTAAATCACTTCCTCAATAATGTCTATTCCTAGAATTTCGCCTCAGCACTTCTTAAATAGGTTCTAAAGTCCACCACACATTATCAAGACTTCACCTAACCACATAAAATGTTTCTAAGCATGCGGAATAATGAAATGGTGGTGAACTACTCAACGAACATCTAGAAAAGAAAAATTCATCAACCAACCAAACTGAACAATGCTTAACATTTTCTATAAATAAAATCGCAACATCCTATTCTCATCATAGACTTATGCATTCTCATTGGCACAACAATACAAAACATAAAACAACTAAACACAAAACAAATTTCAAATTTTCCTACCCCAAACTAAAAATGACATTGTCCCCAATGTCACATCATGCACATCCCAGGAATAGAAAAACAAAATTAAAAGGTACGAGATAGTTTCCTGATTAATCTGTGAAATCTGATTTTCGTTCAACAGCATGCACACCCATTCCTTGGCTTTCTCATCATCATCATCTATAAAACAATGAAATTCTATGGTGTCCACTGTGTTAGAAATTTCCACTAAATAATATGAAAATATTGCAACCTAATCTCACCCTTACAAACTAATTAGAAAGAAATTAGTTCCAGCGTGCAAACAGAAACAAGAACATTGAAAACCGAAATACAAAACAAGTGTTCAGGCTTCATTCTTCGTCTTCCCTTCTCCTTCAGCATCATCACTTCTTTTCCATGGAATCATTTCTTCCTCTTCTGCCAGTCTTGCCATTGGAAGTTTGAAACATCAACAATCAAATTGGTGCATCTGTTGTATTGCTCTCTATGCATTCGGTCTGCCTTGCCATCCAATCTTGATGTCGTTCCTCCGGTTCACCTTGTCCAAAATTTGCTACCAGCCTCCTTGTCGGGATGTTGAACTGGTTTTGTGGCAGCTGTTGTGTTCTTTGTCATTTCTATCTGGAGTTGGGTCCTTCTTTGGAGGACGCTCGAGTAGCTTGAAATAATAGTTGGAATCAAGGGTTGGGGTAGGATAATAATGGTTCATCATCTGTTTTTGACTCCTGCTCGAGTGCACAACTTAGTGATGAGATGTGGGAAGGCGAAGCTCCCTCGCCCTGGTTTGGCTGCATGCCGTATACTCTCCATGATTATATTCCCCACTTCCCATTTTCTTTCCAGTGGCAATGGATAAAGTAACACTGCTAAAAAACCACTGTACTATAATGTGTCTTTGGGACCATCCGTGCATAGACAAATAACTACCAATCTAGCCATAGGAATCAATTTGTTCCTTTAATGCTTCTCTCCCTTCTTCGATATCCCAAGAGGTACCCAGCTTTGCTATGACCTTAAGAATCTCCTCCTCCTTGATTTTGCTTCTTCTTAATTCCTGGTACTCATCATGGTCAATTGAATCAAGTTTGTAGAAATCATTGATAATCTTTACATCAATTGCACATTATACCTCTCACATACAGCCGGGATCACACTCAGGGAGTTGGCATAAATTCTCTCACTATCAGCTCTATGGCTAGTGTTTTGGTTCACTCTGAAGATATCCCAATTTCTCCCTCGATTCCAATCTTCTCTATGGATTGTGGTCAATCCTCTCTTGGAATAAACCCTTTGTCTTTCTTTTAATTGCGCCTTCATAACGTTGCCTAGCCTTCTTCTACAACCTATTGTCGACCTGTTTCCTTTACCCTTGGGAGCCATTTGAGCGGCATTTTCACTTTCAATAGGATCACTCAAATCTACCCCAAACTAAAATTCAACTCTACAATTCAACGCTAAAGTACCATTTTCTACAAACACACATCACTCCAAATTACCACCAAGTTTTCAAAAATTGCACCTACCCCCCAAATCACCACTCTTCAAACTCAATCAAACCACTTCAAAATCGACACCAACTCCTCAACACAAAAAAAATCAAACTCAACACTCTCAAGTCAAAATCAATCCAAATTGCCATCAGCATCCACAATCAACAGATTCATCAAATTCTCACTCCCAAGCATTAACAAGTGCAATTGATCAAATTAAGGCTAGAGAACTTGAAATCTTACCACTCCCACGATGAATGCACCCCAATCTCACCGTTTCTGTTCAGATTGCAAGATCCCCAATTTTTGGAAACCTAAGGTTTCCAAACTTTTCTTCAATATTTTGCAAAAATCTTTGACAAAGTGAGGTGATTTAGTGTTTAAGAGTGTTAAGGAGTGGACTAGAGGAGAAAATTCCACTGGAACTTGTTGGATTGAGGTAGGAGTGTTTGGCTCTTGAAATTCTTGGATTTTGTGTCACAAAATGAAAGTCATCGCGACTTTTTATAGAAACAGACTTCACCGAAGCAAAGTTCTAATCCAATTACGCAACCCAGTTGATGTTGTGGCAAGAAATTTCTAGCCACGGTAAAATTTCCAGAGAATACAATGCCGCGCGCAAAACTGGAATTCCTTAATCCAATTTTCGGTGTGTGTACAATGCCACGGCGAAATCTAGAGAATTTCAACTTTTTTCCACTTCTTGATCATTCACCTAAACACCAAAACAAAGAATTTAAACTATTTCCAAGTCATAAAACATACAAACAATTCACAACAACAAACAAAAAAAATGAGAACACTTGGGTTGCCTCCCAAGAAGCACTTGTTATAGTTGAAAGCTTGACTTTCTCGAGTCCCATTCCGGTTGTCATTTGACGGTAGTGACTTCTAACTCATCGTCCCATCAAGATGGCTTCAACAGCTGCCCGTTGACCTTAAATCCATTTCTTCATGTGAAATCTCCACAGCCCGTCATGGGTGACTTCGGTAACTATGAAGGGTCTGGACCATCTAGACTTAGTTTTCTAGGAAAGAGCCTAAGTCTAGAATTGTATAACAAAACTTTCTGACCCACTTCAAAGTTTTTCTTCGTGATATGCGTCATGCCACATCTTGGTCTTTTATTTGTAAATTCGTTCATTCTCATATGCTTCAGGACGAAACTCATCAAGTTCATTCAATTTCAGCATCCTTTCCTCCCCAGCCTTGTAACTCATGTTTAGCTGCTTGACTGCCCAATATGCCTTGTGCTCAAGTTCCACCACAAGTGACATGCCTTCCCATATACTAACCTGCAGAGACATACCAATTGGAGTCTGATGCAATGCGGTATGCCCATAATGCATCATCTAACTTCCGTGACTATCATTCTGGACGCATTAACTGTCTTCTCTAAAATTCTTTTCAACTCTCTGTTTATAGAGTTCCACTTGCCCTCGGGTCTGGGATGGTATGGTGTGCCACTCTGTGTTTCCTCCATATTTTCCCACGGAGAGCTCAAATTATCTATTACAAAAATGAGATCCCCTATGACTGTATTGCCCATGGTACTCCAAATCTTGAGAAAATGTTCTTCCTCACAAAGTTAACCACCACCCTGCATTATTGGATGGTTGCAACTGCTTCCACCCATTTCGACACATAGTCCCAGCCACCAAGATGTATATATTTCCATAAGAATTTGGGAAGGACCCATGAGTCAATTCCCCACACACAAATAGTTCACAATCAAGATGTTATTCACGGCATCTCTCTCCTTGAAATTATTCACTCTATTGACATTCATTCCTGAACTACCCGGAAAGCATCCTTGAATTGGGTTGGCCAATAAAATCCAGTTGAAGACCTTGGCCGCTGTCTTAGTTCCTCCAAAATGACCACCCACTTTCTTCTCTATGGCAAGCCGTAAAATACTCTCCATATCCTCTTCCGGACACACCTACGTATCATCGTATATGCTAGTGTTTAACAGATGTTCTTCCTAGAAATAAAACTTAAGTCAAGAAAAACTTCCTCTTCTATTAGAGGTCATGCCATTTGGGAGCAATCTCGATGATAGATAATTTGCATATCTACATACCAGGTGCTTCTTCAATTCTCATCAATTTCACATCAGGAAGGTCTCCTTGATTTGAGTTTCCTCCCTATCCCTGGTTTGGTCATTCATTCTTGATAGATGATCTGCCACTACATTTTCTAATCCTTTTGTCTCGATCTCCAATTCAACTCTTGCAGTAGTAGATCCATCTTATCAGCCTTGGTTACTTCTTGCTTTGCCAACAGATGCTTGAGTGCTGAATGATCCGTTTAGACTATCACCTTAGCACCTAGCAAATAAGAAAGGAAATTTGCAAATGCAAAAACAATGGCTAATAACTCTTTTTCAGTGGTGGTGTAATTCAACTGTGCATCAGTTAGTGTCTTGCTAGCATACTGAATTACATGCAAAACTTGTTTCCTCCTTTGTCCTAAACTACTCCTAAAGCAAAATCACTAGCATCACACACCAATTCAAAGGTAGTCCCAATCGGAAACTGCAATAATGGGTGCAGATAACATAATTCTAAGAGTTTGAAAAGCTGCAGCATTCATCATCAAAATTAAAAGAGACATCCTTAATCAGTAAATTGCAAAGGTTTAGAGATTTTAGAGAAGTCCTTGATAACCGTCTATAGAACCCTGCATGTTCCCAAGAACTCCAGACTACCTTAACGTTTACAGGTTGGTGGCAGCTTCTCATCACTTCCGTTTTGGCTCGATCCACTTTGATGCCGTCCTTTGAGATTCGATACATCAGTACAATTCCTTCCTGAACCATGAGTGACACTTCTCGCAGTTGAGCACCAAATTTGTATCTTATATCGCGTCAAAAAAATGAGAGATTAGACAAACAATATCAAAAGAAGAATCGAAAACAAAGAAGTCATCCATGAAACTTCTATGAACCGCTCCACCATGTACTCAAAAATGGACATCATGCATTGCTGGAATGTGGCTGGTGCATACACAACCCAAAAGGCATCCTTCTATACACAAAGTGCCATAAGAACAGTGATATCGTCTTCTCTTATCTTCAAGAGCAATGGCAATCTGATTATAACCTAAAAACCATCCAAGAAACATATAAGCATGTGTCCTGCCAATGTTTCCAACATTTGATCGATGAAAAAGTGGAAAATGATCCTTCCTTGTTGCTTCATTCAGTTTCTGTAATCAATGCCACCCTCACAACCCTGACTGTCTAGTTGGTATCAATTCATTGTTGTCATTCTTATTACCTGATACCCCATTTCTTTGGAACCACTTGCACCGGGCTCACCCATGGACTATCTGAAATAGGGTAGATTATGCCACATCTAAAAGTTTCACCACTTCCTTCATAGAAGGATTCAATCTCCATTGTGGCTGCACCTTAGGCTTGACATCATCTTCCATGAGTGTCTTGTGCATCAAAAAAATGGAGAGATGCCTCTAATGTTCGATATATCCATCCAATTGTTGATTTATGCTCCCTTAGCACTCGAATCAACCGCTCTTCCTCCAATTTACTCAGCCTTGCATAATGATCACTGGAAAGGTTTCTGACTCACCAGATACCCATTTGAGGTGAGAATGTAAAGACTTCAGTTCAAGTTTTAGAGGTTCTTCCGTTCTTGCCTTTTCCTTCTCTTTTCAATGTCAAACTCTTCAAATTCTGGACCTTGGCTTGCATTTATTGGCTGAAGGCTTCCAAAGTCTAGCCACACTCATCTTCGCCAGCTTATCACTCCTCTATTATTTTTTATCACAATGCAAGCTTCTACAGTAGTTTGAGGGTTTTCTCTTCAATAGCATCTGATACTAGTCTGCCACCAAGTCTACACTAAAGCAAGAATCTGACTCTGATGGAAATTTCATAGCCTCAAAACATTGAATTTCACCGTTTCATCTTGGACCCTTAAAAGCAATTTTCCTTCTTGCACATCAATTAGGCTCTTCTGTTGGCAAGAAATGGTCGCCCCAAAATGAGGGCATTTCTTTGTCCTCTTCCATATCCAACACGACGAAGTCTACTGGAAACATGACTTTGTCCCCCTTAACCAATACATCTTCACTATCCCCTTGGATGCTTGGCCTATCTGCAAGATGTAAATGGTAGTTGATTTCACCTCACCAATCCCTAGTCCCTTGAAACAAAAAAAGGCATTAGATTTATGCTTGCACCTAGATCATACAAAACTCTATCAAATGTAATATCTCCTATAACATAGGGATAGTGAAACTTCCTGGATCCTGAGTTTCGATGGTAGCTTCTTCTGTAAAATGGCACTACACTCTTCTGTAAGCATCACTGTTTCCTCCTCTTCTAACTTCCTTTTGATTGATAGAATTTCCTTGAGAATTTTGCATAGCTAACATCTGCAAAAGGAAGTGTTATATGTAGATTTTTAAATATCTCAATGAATTTAACTGCTTATCCTGATTTTTTCTTTTAGCCTCTGAGGAAAAGGCATAGGAGAGATGTGAGTGCCAACTCTTGGTGGATCTACTCGGAAATAGGAATTTTTCTTTCTTTTGCCTTTGCCTCTCTTCCTCTTTGGTTCATCTTCCTTGGGACTTGTTGGTTTCTCTTCAACAATGATCTCTTCGTTGACTTCCTCATCAAATATTCCTTGTCTTTTGGTGGGCTCTCTTCTTTCCTGTTTGTTCCACCTCTTCCAAGACAGTTCCACTCCATAGAGTTATTGCATTCACTTGTTCACGTGGATTTGTCCACTATGTTGCTTGGTAGGGACCCTGTGGTTGGTCATTCAGTTTTTCTACTAACTGTCCCCCACCTGTACCTCCAAGTTTCGAATGGAGTCTCGTTTTTGGTTTTTGAAATTTTCCCTTGTCCACTCATGAAACCTGCGGTCCCTTGCATAATTTCCCGAACATATCCTCTAATTTTGACATCTTTGATCCCTGGTTGTTATTCACCCCCACTTGATTGTTTGGCATTGTTCTTTGATTCCTTTGTTATTCTACGATTCTTGATTCCCAACAAGTTTGATTTTCTCTACCAGTTGTCAGCGTTGAGAGATTTTTTACTTGCTTCTGCCAAGTATGACTTCTGACCGATGATGCCAAGCAAAGCTAAAGTGGTCCTTCGCTTGACTCTCATTGCCTCGCATGGTATACCTGTACAAAAACACATGTCATTTTGAGGTGTTGTGATAAATTCATCTGGTGCATTGCCTCTTAATTGCTTCTGAAGCCGGTGTATAAGTTGGGCTGAGATGATTCTGTAACATCAACTTCATGAATACCCATAGACTTCTTTGACTGCATTCTCTATTGGGCTCCTCTGATAGTTGTTACTTGGTAGGACTTCAAGCAACTCATAAGCTTGTTCACGTGTCTTGTTTTGTAATGCTCCTCCAGATGCTGCATCAACCATCGTTTGCACATTAACCATCAACCCATTATAGAACGTTGAGACTCTGACATCCAAACTGACCATTGGGTGGACACTTTCTCAACAGTTCCTTATACTCTGTCCGTTCACAGCTCTAAAGTGATTCAGTCTCTTCTTGTAGCAATGATGTGATATCATTCTTATCTTGTCAAATTTCGTTGAAGGGAATATTTAGTAAGGAATTCTGTGCCCAATTCGTCGAGGTTGTGATTGTTTCCTGGTGGTAGTGGCATTAACCATCCTCTTTGCTTTATCCCTTGATGAAAAGGAAACAATCTTAATCTGATGGCATCATTTGACATTCCGTTTGATTTGAAGGTATCAAAGACTCCAAGAAGTTTGCAATGTGTGAATTGGATCTTCCTTCAAATCTCCCTTAAATTGTACCACTGTTGGATCATCTGGATGATTGTCGGCTTTATTTTGAAGTTGTTGGCTTGCACTGGTGGCCTAGTTATACTTGGGCCACTGCCATAAACCATGTGTACTAAAAATTCCCTCAATGTTCTATTTCTGCCATCTCAATGACTATGGCCTCTGTCTGTTCCTTCTTTCTTTGCTAAGCCTTCTTGTGGTTTTTCAATCTCTGGATTGATAGGATCCACTAGATGACGTCTAGCTCTTCCCATATACTACACAGAAAAAAGAAAGCGACATCACAAGCTAATAGAAAAGAACAACCAAAATTAAAACTAGACAATATTAAAACTAAATTAAATTCCAATCTAGCTAACACAAGAAAAGTTCATGTTAACACAAAATCAATCCGCGGGCGACGGCGCCAAAACTTGATGCGTTGAAATTACAACATGCAATGTGTAGCAAGTGCCTAGTCGCAAAAAGAAATAAAGTAATAAGTAGAGTATCGTTCCCACGAGGATTGTTTGTTAAGCACTGATTTTCCTAGTTGTTTATCAAGTTGGAGAACCCGATAGATGTTTGGATTTGTGGGAGAAAATTTAAGCTAAAGTGAAAACAAATTTACTAGTACTTAAAACTAATTAAAGACAACAAGGTTAATTCAACAGAAATATCAATTAAACAAACGGTTTAGGGTTTTGACTTCACTATGTTTTATGAATTAATCTACGAATTATCTACTTCTACACTCCCATGCACGGTATTATAAATCAGATTCCCTAATGTGTAAACATACATTCTCAGGCTATGTTTTCCTACTTTTCCCTATTCCCAACAAATTGAAAGTTAATAGTTTTAAGATCGTTAAGCTAAAGGAATCCTAAATTGATTTCATTGTTCTCAAACCTATCTCTAGGTGTCAATACAACAATGGGAATTACCTAAGAACTATACTGACTCACTTCTCAGTCTTATCAGTTCAACAAATAATTTCAACAAAAACAAGAGTAATCACACAACATCAATGCAATGAATGTAAAGCACACATTAATTTATTGATTAAACATAAAAATCCCAATTACATCAAAACCCTAACCCAAAACGAGTAGTTCATACTACAATTAACACAAATAGAAAATAAAACAGTAAACAATGCATTCAACATGTTGGAATTAAGAAAAGAGAACAAAATCTTCCCTATTTGGTGAATCCAAAGAGTTCAATCTCTAATCTTCCCTAAAAAATGTTGAACTCCTAATAAAAAGACTAAGTCTTCTTTTATATAGTCGTCCAAAACAAACCTAACTTTCGCCTAAATTAAAACGCACAGTTTGAAAAACTAAATCTTGCAGACTTCGCAATACGAAATTATTCTTCATCGTGGCAATAGTTGGTTTAATTGTTAATGTGTCTTTGAGAGTTTCTACACGGGGTGAAATTTTCTCTGCACCAATTCTGAAATTACGGAATTGCCCTCCACTTGCTTCCTTGCTTGAATCTTCAATCTTTGGTGCTCTCCCAATAGGAACAGCTTCTAGTGCTTCAAATCCGCTTCAGAACTCCCCGAATCCTGAGATTCGCTAGCTTCTAGGTCAAGAAACTCAATTCCACTCATTATTTGTCTAACTAACTACACATTTTGGCCCGAAACATAAAATGTAGCAATCAGTTGTAATTCAGGCACAAACGAATGAGAAGTATCCAAAATCCAGCCAAAAACCTCGATAAAAGTACAATCCTAGATTATCAGCTTGCCACAATAGAAGCAGACTACTTTCCCACCCTTCCCTATGCCACTCTCAGGCCCAGAGCACCCTGTCCTTTGGGCTTGGCTTGGGCTTGGGCTCGGGCTTGGGTGGGATTGTGGTATGGCTCTTCGGTCGTCCCTTTCCCTTACCCTTTTCCTTTACTAGCATTACCATATAAAGTGCTTGGACTTCTTCAAGTCCTACTCTGCAGTCTTCCAGCTGTTCAAAAGCTCCGACAGGTTTTCACCATTGTGCTCATTGAAGTTCATTATGAACAGTGCATAAGAATTAGGCAAGGATTGCAGAATTAATCCATTGTAATTCTGCATCTAACTCAAATCCCAAAGCCTCAAGCCTCTCTATGTGCTCGATCATCTTGAGCACGAGGGCAACTTGGGCTCTCTTAGTCACGACTTCAAACAGTGCTTTGACACCTTGTACCTCTCATGTCAACATTCCCTCGAAAAGCTCCTTGAGGTGTAGAATAATGGTAGAGCGTCCATATTCTCATGCGCTTTTACACATTGTGTCATGATGCTAACATCAAGCAGTGAATGCCATCAGCATCATCAAGGAACTTTTGATAAGTAGTCCTTTACTTTCTAGTGGTATCAGGATCAAGCTCAGCCATGTTATGGCTTATCAAAGATATACAATTTCTTTTCAACTTGAGTATAATTCGAAGATTATGATACCAGTCTGAGAAATTGGATCCATCTAACCTGTTTTTTTCTCGATTATCGGTCGCAGGTTCATAATGTCATTTTGTGAATCTACACTGTAGAAAAAAAAAGTCTAAAGTTCATTATTATTTAATATGGTCTTTTATTAAATGATACTTCCACTATTTTCCTCAAGTCAATAGGCCTCACTATTAACTCGGGAAAGCCCGTGGCTTTCTAGTGGACTGAGATCCATCTAGCCCATTTCAAACCTTCGTTTGGGAACAAGCAAAATGGTTGATAGGTAGGCCAACAAACTTAATCAACACCGTTGATAGCTCTTACTCTCCACCTCAAATGTGAAGAAGCCAACAAGCCAATGCACACAATCCAAGGCCTAGCTCGTTGTCCTCAAGTGTGATTTCAGTATCAGTAGAGTGGACACTACATGCCCACAGTACACATAATATGTTACTTCTCTACTATGCCTATGACGTGTTTATCAACCTCGCCTGGCGAACAATTAAACTACATTTTAAGTCGTACCATCACCATGAAGGAAAACTCCAATGAATTTTAACCTCCCCGGCAGAAGTGTACCCTTTGCTTTGGTGAACAAGGTTCACGAAACAGTGGTTTGATTAAAACATGGTGTGGAAGGCATACGTGACTTAATATACTTAATTGAGGGTTTTCATTTAATGTCCACTAATTATTATCTGTGTTAGAATGACATGTTTGGCATGTTATAGAACATTCAACCCTTAGCATGATTCTAACACAAATTAAACTGCCGATCATGGCCCAACTAAACGCGATTTCCTCGAGCTAGAGAAATTGTTAGTCACCTAGGGGTTGTAATAAATACTTGAGTCTTCAAGTATGATGTCTCTCTTTCCTTGGTCTGTCCTCAAGTACATTACAAAAACATCATTCAATTTTGACATGAAATAGTAACAAAAATCTTTACATCAATAAATTTAGAAACCTCGATTGTACATTCGAGGGGAATGAGATGAGAAAAGAACTGTACATCGAGCAGGGGAGAAAGGTAGGACAACGCAGACCCTCTTTAAAAATTACAACATACACACCCAAGAAATTTTAACAACATCTCACATAGGTTTTAAGGCTATGTACCGAGCACAGCAATATACGAAACAATACTGGCATACATTTCAAAACATCAATTTTGAATTGGGTGTGGGTTAATTATAATTCCTCCTAACAATTTACAGATCTTATTTTGTCTAACGTTTGAAACTTTTTATTTCTTGGCCCCTCGCCTAATCGAAAGTACGCTCACTAACGGTATGGATTAGATCACCGTAGCGTGCATTGATTGCTCACGTACTGTACCATGTGTGATCACCCAGCGGATAGGTTTACTTGCTGCGGCGACCCTCAATTTCATCCGCGACCTACCTAGACTTCGATTGGCCAAGCACAATGGTTGTATCGCAGCAACAGACTGCTAATATTCAATCAACGGGATGGCGCTCAAGGACGATCGCCACGACAATGGATTAAGCACAATGGTGAGTGCTGATTTATGAGCCAGTAGAGTTACGCCAAACAACGCATCGATGGGCGATGGGTTATATGGCCACGGCAAGCTTACATGATTTTGTGACATTGATATACAAACACCCCAAAATACGGCCAACGGATTTTTCAGCAATCTAAACTTCTGATTCAACAAACAAATCCATTCCAATATACCAAACTTCTAGACATCATCAAAATGAATTAATCAAGTAAATTGGATTCGTAAAACTGGCTTCCAACGGCCGATTTTTGTGCAGATTACACAGGCCACATGTCTATCAATCCAAATCATGTAATACCCATACATTAAACTAAAATACTGGTATCACTAAGCTCTGATACCACTGTAGCGAACGATCAGTCTGTAGCGAAGAAAAAAAAATCATAACCAGTCAGAGTTCCCTATCAGAACCCTAGATCGGGCACAAATTTCAGTTTCATACATAATCAAAATTCTGCAGTAAATTCAATTAGAGTTAGCAATCATACCCGGTTTGAAGGCTCCTCCAACTTGTCCTCTGAAGGGTTTTGTACTGATCCAAAGTAGGATCGAACCACGGTAGCCACAAAAGATACCTGAAGAAATAAGAGGGATTGCTAGGTCCTCTTTAGCCTTAAGAACCAACGAACATAATCAAATGGAAATATTTGAGCCACCAAATGTACAAGTGGCGTGGAAGGAGAAAAGGGTTGGAGTTTTTAATCAAAAGTAGTGATTGAATATATTCTTATTTAATTCACAAACATCTGCATATATATGGCACATGACTAGGCCACTATGTCCATCCTGGAATAGCTTGGGCACGAACCCAACAACCTTGTCCCAACAGCCCCATTGAGATTTTTTTTATTTTGATTATTATTATTTCCAATTAAATTCAACTTAATATAATAAATATATTAACTACAATACAGTTCATTATTCATGCCTAATCCTACATATATGCTCACAATAAATACTGTACTTATCTAATTTTAATACCAAATTAACATAAAGGCAACAACCTTAGCAATTTATTGCACTGTGAGTATACCCACATACCCTTTCCACCTAAAAATACAAAACCTCTTCCATAAACTGAATTCTGAAATTGATCTTCTGTGTGGACCCGTAGGCTCCTTATCATACAGTAATAGGTAGTAATCGCGATTTAAAACACCAATAATCATCTCAATACAAAACCAAGATGGCCCCTGCGAGGCATATGCACTGATAGATTTGGATTTAGAAAGCAGTCGACACGTCAACGATATTGTTTCGTATATCCATCCTTTCATCGCTGTTATCTCGTCTGAGACCGAGGCACAAATATTGTAACCTTCAATACTCTCGATATGTAAGGGGGGGGGGGATTAGGGGTAGATATCATACTGGATACTCAATACTAGATCAAGCACAACTCATCCCACATGATCATAGTTTTAAGTTGTCATTGACATTTACAGAATGTGGCTGGGAGATAATTTCCCCATCTACCCAGATGTGAGAACTCCTACGATCCACCATAGTCTTGATACACACTATCACACCAATCACTAGTACTGATAGCTCTAGGAATAAACATGCATTGGTGACTAGGTCACATTACAACAATCGCCATGCACAAGGCGCTCCCGTGGATCTCAAGTCTAACGTAACTGCACCACACATTTGGTAGAGGATTGTTCCATAGACACTGGAGTTTACCATTCCATAGAATCCTCTGATGGGTCAGGTCCATGAACTTGCCTACACAAGCACCCATGTGTGTGCACCGAGGTCACCAAACATACCTTGCCAAGTGATCTCTACTGCCTTTCGATTGGGGTGTCGTTTACACTATATGAAGCCTTACGGTATTATGTGCCAACTTCCTAGATAATATGGGGGCTACGGACTTTTCTAGAATGGGACCATAATGTGCTCCATAGTGTTCTCACTATCAAGATTTGAAACATTGTACCCTTGTCAGGTGACCTTCTAAGGACATATATCAATACCATACCAATAAATTTATGGATATAGATAAAATGCCTTGGTATTGATCATGACATTATTACAAAGAGTCAATTCTACAATACTTGCATGGCTATAGCAACCCACATAAAATTCAGCCAACCCAAAGAGTGCCACACACGAAGCATCACATATACAAATAGCCACAAGCAAATGTGACCTAAGTGTGCAAGCACACATCCACTCCTTCAACACATGAATGAAAAAAGCAAAAGCCCATAACCTTGACATAGCTAAACACGTGGAGGAAAAAAGATTCCAACTTTTTGTTGGACCACAATCATATCTTTGTCTGTATTTCTGGCAGGGACCAGAACAAGCTACAACCTTTAGGAGCACATAAGAACATTGTGGACACATGTAAAGTTATAGGCATTACTTCCATGAACAAAATAGCTTGAGGGCAAGACACACAGAGAAATGCCACTTGAAATGAGGTTAGATAGCAGATCGTGCATAGATAAAAAAATGTGCATATATTTGCTGCAACACATCCATTGTCCACGTATGGGCAACAAATCATCTTGAGCTTGATTGAGGCCCCATATAACGAAATAACAGTCATCGGCCCACACCTATGGCCAGATGTTTTGTTGGGGCCTACGCTAAGTTACCTTGAAACTGCCACTCCTATACGTTAGGCTATTACAATTAGCTGAATGGGTCTAACCCAATTAGCTACAAGAGTCCATAAATAGTGAAATACCAATCAAATTTTTATTCCTCTTTGTTTGAGCATTCTAAATCTTACTCAAATAGAAACTATCTGATAAGACAGAATATATCTTCTTTCCTGACAGTGACTTCTATCCAACGTAGGATCGTGTCTAGTAAGATTCCCAACTCCTGGTTCACTATATAACGGACGTTGCCATCACTTCAATGAAACTAATCCAAATAATCAATCTTCATACTGAATCCCAATACAATTCGAACTACTCAAAAAATCACCTTCTTACATCTAAATTCTTGCTCCTCAAGAATTCTAACCTTTGGTGTTGGTCGGCCTCAAAAAGAACTACTGGTATTTTTCTTTCCCAAATCTCATAAATCGTCTACTCCAGCCTTGCTGCTTGATCGTCGGGTGCCTATGGCAAACACCACCCGGTTTTTTTGTAGCTTCACGTTAATCTTTTCATATTTAGGCCGAGTCGAGATGAATATTAGGGGAGTTGAATATGGAGATGATTATCGGAGAGATTGAGTCCCTTTAAAGTAGGCTCTATTAGTATAGTGACCCAAGGGTTGGCATCTTGTAGGACATTAGTCTACTTTGGTAGATCTCACTACAAGAAAAGGTTAAGATTTATCTTGTCTTTCATATAAGTTTACTAGGTTTGAGTAAAATTCGAATCTCACAGAGAGGAAAATAGAATACAATTTGATGCACTATTCTATGGACTATGTAGGCTATGGGCTGGAAACACAGTTCGCTTAAACTTGTAGGATATCCCAACCATTAGAGTGGGCGATTTTCACTAGGTGACTTACAAGTGCGCCTAACCGGAATTAGCTAAGGCGTAGATGTGACACTGTTTATTCGTATTAGGCCTCATTAGGCCTAACTACGATTTTTTGCCCATACATCCACCATAACATAAGTTCTGAAAAAAAAAACAACCATGCTCCCCTTTATCAACTTATAACAAAGCACCAAATGATCAAAAAGATCAATACATACTTTTGCTCACAAACATAATCATCATTATAAATTGAGACAAAAAATAAAACACAACAATAAAAAAAGTGTCAAAACCACAACATGAAAATCATATAGACAATGACATATGAAATCAGTCAGGAACAACAACAAACCAAACATCTCAAAAGAAACAAATTCAATTCGCAGAAAAACCAATATCCCCTAAAGAGATCCAACCAGACAACAAAATTAACGATCATTAGTTACCAAGAGAAACACACTAAAAAGAGATCAAATATCAGTAAAAAAAAATATCCAGAGACTACGACCAAAGGAAGGACCAAATACCACAAACACAAGTAACACACTCCACTCCCCCTTAACTCTACTCCCCTCTTGTTCATAAGGTTTTGAAGAAACCCTCAAAATGGCGATTTGATCTGTGAGTGGAAAGTATTCATCAGTCTTGCTTTCGTACCAGAACTGACTTTCTAAAGATCCGTAAGTAATGGAGGATAAAAATTAAAGTAAACAAACAAGTAGTAGAGCGAAAGAGTTGAGAAAAAAACATCAAGGGCGGTGTAAAGTTTTTTACATAGACAAGAGTTTGTAGCAAGAAAATCAAAACCCTAAAAAGCGATTCACTTAGATAAGGACCACTCAATTGTATGTGCACACTAGGCGATCTTGTGGTGAACACAACAAGCAGATCGCCAAAGGTTGGCGACTTCAACATGTGAGATGCAAGGAGAGGACATCTGAGAGGAACAAGTCCGTTAAAACAAGTGTTGTAAGCACAACCAATTTGACAGCATTCCAAAAACGCATGCATCTTATCAAAAATTATACCACAATTAAAAAAATTTGAATAAGTGAATGTTCACTGATTTTTTAGGATCAAGAGTTCAATCTGTGCCAATTCAACTTAAGTGTCCATTCTCATCTTGAAATGCCATAACGTCATAGGAAAGAAAACACCAAACCATAAAGAACAATCTAGGAAACACTCCTCATATCAACATACAGAAGAGAATAGTATAAAGTCATCTAGCTGTGCCGATAGTGTCCTCAAGGGGGTTTTACAATGACTCTGGTCATGAATTTTGTAAAAGAAACTCCCCCTTCCCTTATCCCTATAAGATTACATTTTTCTTTTTCACCATTGGCAAGACATGTGATTTGTCTTTTTCATTTTCTATAATTTTTAAACCAGAGGGCACAATACACTCAAACATCATACCAATTGTAGCTTTCACACTCAAGGAGGTAGTCGTATATGATAGATTTGGTCTAACGCATAGGGTCTCTACATTTCAGAAATGACTCAAAAAACCTATCACACTATCAGCAAAGTGCTCTTTCACAATGGTGACAAGCATAAAGATAAACAACTCAAGATGAGACAAGTCATGCTATAAAGAAAGTCAAAGTGACACAACCAACCGGTTAGCAAACAAGCAGAGATTACTTAATAACATCTAACCCATCTAAATGCCTTGTAAACAGAAATAAAGGAAAATGTATTAAGCTTTATTCAAAAATCAAAGCACACTATTCAAGTTGAAGTATTCCCATAAGACTTCGTCAAGGAACAAACGTATCCATAGTCAAGTGCTTTGTTAAATAAATCATCCAATTGGATTTGTGTTCAGTGTGCAAGAGCAAACTGACACTTTTTTTTGCTAACTCTCTAATAAAGGATTATTCTTATGTCAATGTTTAGTCCTAGAGTGTTAGATGAGATTCTTAGAGATTTCAGTCATTCACAAATATTGTCCACTCATCTGGATCAATGCCATAATATCAACAAACTTTTGCTTTAATCGGAACAATTTGAGTGCACAACTCCCTGCAGCCAATATACTCAGCCTACAGTGGATTAAGAGAGAGGCATTTGCTCTTCCTTCCATGTGAATGAGATGTTTCCAAGATAGGAAACATCCCACCTGAAGTGCTCTTTCAATAATCCAACTTCCTACAAATTGGCAATCACTATACCAACCGAGCACTATTAGAATCAAATGAGTACCCAAAGACCAAAATCACACATCACCGAAACATATTACTATAATTCTCTTTAACAGCTTCAAGTCAACTCAAAGGTTAGCTTAAACCTAGCACCAACACTGACACAAAACAAATATCAGGTCGACTTGAGTCAAGTAATGAGGCGTTCATATCATGCTTCAGTGCCTCTTTAGTGTCTATGTTTTTACACATGTTCATCTCTAGCCAGCTTAAGTGTAGCACTCATAGGGTTTCTAGCATGCTTTGCACTCATAGACAAAACATTTTCAACATGTTTCTAGGGGCATACTTCGATTGGTTAAACAAACAGGCCCATTTTCCAATTGTTTAATTTGAAGACAGAAACTATGCAACTCCCCTACCATACTCCTCTCAACTCATTTTTCTCAAAACTAATGATTCAAGTGCTTGATTTAGCTTTGAGAGCCAACACAATCTCATCAATGTCATCTGTGCACATAAGATGCTTATTGTTAAGATGCTTGATAAAAAGTTTTGTCACATTACCTCGTTCATATCTATGGTCTCAGAGAAAGGAAGTTGTCAACCTCTCATACCAAGGTCGTGGGGGCGTGCTTCAACCCTTAAGAGTTGTCTTCAATTTGAACACATGATTTGGGTTTGTGGGGGTCTTGAAAAGCCAATTCCATTGTTCAACTACACTTCTTTCAGGTGGAGCATTCCCATTCAGAAGTGCGTTTGATGTCCATTTGGAATAATTTGTCTTGAGTATAAGGCAATGGCACGCAGCAGCGAATTGACTCAAGTCGGGCACAGAGGCGAAGTTCATCAATCGATTCCCTCCAACTTGAGTCTCCCTGGGCTACAATCTACTTTGTTTCCTACAACATTACCAACACTCATCCGTTTTATTTTTAAAAAATCCATTTGTTAATTATTATGTTGATTCCTTCAGCCTTGCACATGTCCACACATTATTCCTTTCAAATTGTTCTACTCTTCATGCATGACTTCATCCAATGTTAGCAGTGTAGATATGCCCTAAGCCAATCAATTATGGAGAATTGACTCTTTGTAATAATGTTCATTAATCAATAATAAAGGCATTTTATTCTATATTCGTAAATCATTATTATTGCAATATGTATTGATATATGTCCTTAAATGGTAGAACTGTGACAGGGTATCAAGTGTTTTCAAATCTTGATAGTGAGAACCCTATGAGCACATATGTTGGCCATTCTACGCAATCGTCATAGCCCCAGTATTATTCTAAGTAAGGGCACAGATATACGGTAAGGCTATCATAGGTTGAACGACCCTGTCGAAAGGCGTGACTGATCTCACTTGTCAAGGTGTTTCGGTGTACAACCTGGTGCAACACCATGGGTGCTTGTGTATTGGCAGATATACCGCAGCAAGTTCACTGGACTGACCCACCAGAGGGATTCCATATGGATTGGTAACCCCATTTCTAGTAACTAATCCTCTAACGAATGGTGGTGCTGTGATCCTTAAACTTGAGATCACCGAGAGCGCCTTGTGCCCGATGTGGTACTTTGACACTAGCCTAACGCAGTTCTATTCAGAGCTGATCAGCATTGGTGTTGGTTGTATTAAGGAGTGTATCAAGACTATGGTGGATGACAGAGACTCATCACTCCCGGTTACGGAGAAGTTATCTCACGGCATAATTCAGTATATGGCATGACACTAAACTGTGGCCACATGGGATTGATTGTTGCTCTAATCTAGATTATAATAGGTTCATTGGTCCAAACTGAATATATATATCGAGAGTAACCGAAGGTTGACACTATTTCTATGCCTTCATCTCGTCGAGATAACGTATGATGATAGGATCGAATTGTACGTAACCATATCTTGACAGGTACTACTTTCGCTGAATCCGAATCTATCGGGTGGCCATGATGCCTGCTAGGGGCCAATCTTGGGTCTGTGTATTAGTGAAACGATTAATTGGTGTTAATCCGCGATACTATACACTCCGTATGATGAGGAGCCTATGGTCACACACATAGAAGATAATTTTAAGAGCCAGAAGAAAAAGGGTGTTTTTGTCTTTTTGGGGAAGGGTATTTTGGTATTTCACAGTACAATTAAATTTGCTGAGGTCATAGCCTTTTATTTAATTTGTTAAAAATTAATAATGAATTCCGTTTAAATGTTGTTCGATATATTTAATTAAATTCATCATATTGTTAAATGTTAATATATATATTAATATTTATTGATTTTAATTGAGATAATGATGAATAATTAAAATATCTATTGGGAGTTTGGTAACATGGGGTGTTGGTTGGAGCCCAACCCATTCCATGTGGGAAAGGGCAACTTAGTTTCTATAAAGAAAAGTGTTTACTTTAAAACAGTTGTTTTTCATTATTCATTTCAATAAAAGAAAAATACCCACACACACCAACATCACACTCTCCCATGCCACCACTTTTTGATTGAAAAAACACTTTTTTTCTTCGTGATCTTAGGCAAGGAGGATCTGAACATCCCTCCTTGTTCTTGTGGTTGTCTTCGTGTAACTTCTCTAGGTTCGTCCTATACTTGGATCGGAGCAAACACGTTCAGAGACAAATTGGTGGAGCCTCCAATGGGTATGAATCTAAACTTGATTATATTTTTCTGCAACTTCTTATAAACATAAACTGTAAATTTCGGCCCTGGATTTTGGGCTTCTAAGGAACGATCCATGGTTGTAATTTTGTTTCTCGCATCAACGCGGGTCGTTTCCTAAGTGGTATAGAGCCGTGGGTACTAGATTTTAAGTTATGAATGGTTGATTCATGTGTTTAGTTGATAACATGTTGCCCTTGAGGATCTGTCCATGAAAACCCAGATTTTGTTAATCTGAAATCTGTAAACTCCACTGTTGAATGATGATTCAATTGATAATATTTAATATGTGTTGATGAATGTTATATTGGTTGTTATATCCTGTGTTGACGTGTGTGTTTGATTTGATTTGGTTTAGTGTTTATACACAAAAACTGCAAAAACGCAACTGGATACTAATTGAGGATTTTCCGTCCGCGTAAGCTTCGCCGCGGCGAAGTGCCTCCTGGAACCCTGGGAGCCTTTGGAATTTTCACAGCACCTCCCGGCGAAGCAAATCGCAGGGTGATACTGTTATACCTCGCCGCGACAAGATAAAAGCACTTCCCGCTGCGATACTTAGCTTCGCCAACGTTCTATATATTTTTAAAGTCTAATCTGCCAGTTTTTCATAACCTGAAGCCATGTACATTCTGCACATTTAGAGGGTAATTAATTATAACCCACCCATTCAAAAATTGATTTTTTTTGAAATGTATGCATTTTGTACTTGTTTGGTATATTGCATGGTGCCGCGGTACATAGGCCTTGGACCAAGGTGAATGTTTAAATTATTTTGGTCTGTATCTTATACTTTAATAGGGCCTGCATGTCCTGCCTTCTCTCTCTTCTTATGTACAGTTTTTCCTCATCTCATTCCCCCCGAATGTAAACCGAGGTTCTAATTTTGATGTAAAATTAGTTAAATTATTTTATTAATTTAGAATGATGTTTTTGTAATGTACTTGGAGTCGAGAAGGACCATGAGATACTTGAAGACCAAGATTGTTTAAACCCTAGTGACCACCGATTTCCTCTAGGCTCAGGAAGATCGTTAGTTAGGCCATGTACTGCAGTTTAATTTTTGTTAGAATGCATGCTAAGGTTGAATGTTCAATAAATACCAAACAATGTCATTCTACAAAGATAATATTGGTGAGACATTAAATGAAAACCCTCAATAAGTATATTAAGTCACAATGCCTTCCATCACCATGTTTTAATCAAACCATGTTCTGGAACCTTGTTCCCAAAGGAAGGGTACACTTCTACCAGTGGGAGGTTAAAATTCATTGGAGTTTTCCTTAATGGATGGGGTCGACTTAAAATGAGTTTTTTTCGCCATAGCGAAGGTTGATAAACACTCATAGGCATAGTAGAGAGTACACATTTATGTGTACGTGGACATGTAGTTCCACTCTACTGATACTGAGAATCACTTAGACGTGGTTGCATTGTTGTGTGATTGGCTTTTGGTTTTACTTCACATTTGAGGTTGTAGTGAGCTATCCCTGTGTGGATTAAGTTTGTTGCCTACCTAATCACCTCATTTTGGCTTGTTTCGCAAAGGAAGTTTGAATGGCGCGATGGATCTGGTCCACTGAGGAAGCCCACGGGCTTCCCGAGTTAATAGTGAGGCTATTGGTTTGAGAAATATGGAATGGTTTTAATAAAAGACTATTAAATATATAACTTAAATAACTTATCTTTTCTAATTGTAGATTCACTAAATGAGCATTATGAACCTGCGACCGATAATCGAGAAAGAAAACAGGTTGGATGTTCCAATTTCTCAGATGGTATCTAATCTTTGGATTATACTTAAGTCAGAAAGAAATTGTATATCTTGATAAGCCACACATGGCTGAGCTGATCTTGATGCGCACTCGGAAGTAAGATACTTTTCAAAAGTTCCTTGATGATGCTGAGCCAATGCTGATTAGCATCGATACAGCAGTGCTGCAAAAGCAGATGAGAATATGGATGCTGCTCATATTCTACACCTCAAGGAGTTTTACGAAAAATGCTGAATGAGAGTACAAGGTGTCAAAGAACTGTTTGGAGTCCTGACGAGGGCCAAGTTGGCCTCATGTGCTCAAATTATCGAGCACATGAGAGGCTTGAGACTTTGGGTGGTTGGGATGAGAATTACAATGTATTATTCTGACATCCTTACCCTGACTTTATCCCGTTCAATGAATTTCAATATGAACATTGAGAAAACCTGTCAGCTTTGAAACATGCTAGGACTGCAGAGCAGGACTTAAGAAGTCCAAGCCTATTTTACTGGTACTGCCAGTAAAGAAAGGGTAAGGCAAGGGAAGGACCGGCCAACCAAGCCCAAGCCTAAAGGACAGGTTGCTCTCAGGCTGATGTTGAAAAGATGGGAAGGTAGTCTGCTTTTATTGTGGCAAGCTGGCCACTAGAGGACACATGCAAGGCTTTCCTCGCAACAAGAAGAAGTAGAGGCTCGACTTCAGGTATTTATGATTAGTAATTCACTTCTCTCCTCAACATCTTGGGTCTGACAAGGAATGTGGTCTTACATTTGTACTGATGTGAGGGACTAAGGCAGTAGATGCTCCCAAGGAGAGTGGGCCTACGAGTTGAAATGAGACACATGTGGCTGATTACTGTAGGGACTTTGTTTTCTTTGCCTTCGGGCTTATATTAACTACAACTGTTTGTACCTCATTTCTAGAAAATTATTCAGTATCCGCTTTGGATATATGGTTACTTTTGAGATTCTAATGGATGTTTCCTTTAGTTTGAATGGTATTCTATTTGGAATTGCAAGGTTATATAAGATTATATGTTCTGATTTAAACAATAAGATATTCTCAACTTGAAACAAGAAAGCTAACATAGCGACCAAACACACTTTCTGGCATTGAGATTGGTAGTTAATAAGACTCGCATTGCAAAACTTCAAAGGGATGGAGTTTTGGACCCTTTTGACTTCCAGTCATTTGAGGTATGAGTCTGCCTTTTAGGCAAGATGCCAAGTCCCTTTCACAGGACAAGTAAAGGGCTACTGAACTGTTAGCATCATCCTAGTGTGTATGTGGTCCACTAACATTTGAAGCCAGAGGTGATATTCTACTTCATCACATTTACGTGATTTAGTAGATATGGTTATGTTCTACCATGAGACATAATCTGAAGCTTTGATAATTCAAGAATGGAATGAAGTACAAATATGTGTGGGCAAAATATTAAAGCTCTCTCGGTCGGATCGAGGAAGGGAATACTTAAGCTTCAGGGTTTTCGAGTACCTGAAGGAATGTGGGATAGTTCACAACTCCCCCCTCCTTAACACCCCAACATAATACAATAATAATGATTTACGCAATATAGAATAAAATGCCTTTTATTATTGATTAATGAACATTATTACAAAGAGTCAATTCTACAATAATTGATTGGCTCTAGGGCATCTACTCTAACAGATTGTTGTATACCATGATCATGAGATTTGGAAAATGGATGTCAAAACGGCTTTCCTGAATGGAAACCTTGAAGAGGATGTGTATATGAAACAACCCGATGGTTTCGTTCTTGATAGGCAAGCTAAGAAGGTATGCAAGTTGTAGAGTTCCATTTATGGACTCAAGCAAGCTTCAAGGAGCTGGAACATTTGTTTTGATGAAGCCGTAAAAGAATTTGGTTTTATCAAGAATGAAGATGAGCCCTGTGTTTACAAGAAAGTGAGTGGGAGCACAATGACATTCCTAGTGTTATATGTCGACGACATACTTCTGATCGGGAATGATATACCGAACTTGCAGTCTGTAAAGACTTGGTTATCTGAGTGTTTCTCCATGAAAGACTTAGGAGAAGCAGCTTACATCCTTAGAATAAAGATCTACAGAGATAGATCACGTAGATTGTTTGGCCTAAGTCAGAGTACATACATTGACAAGGTACTGAAGAGATTCAATATGGAAGAATCCAAGAAAGGATTTCTTCCGATGTCACATGGTGTCTATCTCTCTAAGGATATGTGTCCTAAAACACATGATAAGAGAGATGGATTGAAGAGGATCCCATATGCGTCAGCAATTGGATCCATCATGTATGCCATGTTATGTACTCGAATTGATGTCTCATGTGCGTTAAGCACTTGTCGTAGATATCAATCAAATCCAGGTGAGAGTCACTGGATAGCTATCAAGAACATCCTTAAGTACCTAAAGAGGACTAAGGACATGTTCTTGCTTTATGGAGGGGAAGATGAGCTCGCTATAAGAGGATACAATGATGCTAGTTTCCAAACAAATAAAAATGATTGTCGATCGCAATCAGGGTTTGTATTTTGTCTTAATGGCGATGTAGTGAGCTGGAAGAGCTCCAAGCAAAGCACTGTAGTGGACTCTACAATGGAGGCTGAGTATATTGCATTATCCGATATGGCCAAGGAGGCAGTCTGGATTAAGAAGTTCATCACCGAACTTGGTGTGGTTTCCACAATTATTAATTCAATAGATGTTTATTGTGACAACAATGGAGCAATTGCTCAAGCAAAGGAACTACTGTCTCACCAGAAGTCCAGACATATACTCAGACGTTTTCATCTCATTAGAGAAATGGGTGAGAGGAAAGATGTACAGGTAAAGTGCATACTGATGACGAAGCTTCTATCGCAGCAGAAGCATGAAAAACACGTAAGGTCATTCGGTATTAAATACATGAATGATTGGCTATAGTGCAAGTGGGAGATTGTTAGAGTAAGTGCCCTAGAGCCAATCAATTATTGTAAAATTGATTCTATAATAAATATTTATTTATCAATAAAAGGCATATTCTTCTATATCGTGTATGTAATGATATATGTCTTTAGGATGGTAGAATTGTGACAAGGGTATCAAGTGTTTCAAATCTTGATAGTGAGAACCCTATGATCACATATGGTGGTCATTCTAGAAATGTCCGTAGCCCCAGTATTATTCTAACCAAGGACACAGATAATACGACAAGGCTATCATAATGTTGAACGACCCTGTGAAAAGGCAGTGACTGATCTCACTTGTCAAGGTTGTTTGCCAACAATCTGGTGTAACGCATGGGTGCTTGCTAAAGGCAATTTCACTAGACAGACCCATTAGAGGATTCCATATGGATGGTAACCTTGTGTCTATGGAATAAATCCTCTAGCAGATGGTTGTGCATGTGATCCTTAGACTTGAGATCACCGGAGCGCCTTGTGCACCAATTGGTGTAGTTCGACACTAGCCAAGCGTAGTTCTATTCAAAGCTATCAATACAGTAGTGATTGGCTATATTGAGAAGTGTATCAAGACTATGGTGGATCGACAAACGATTCATCACTCCTGGGTACAGAAGAAGTTATCTCACTGGGTAATTCAATAAATGGCAGTGACACTAAATTTGTGGCCACAGTGGGATTGAGTTGTTGCTCAATCTAATTTAATATTCCTGTCATTGGTCCAGTAACTGAATACAAACATGTCGAGGATATCTGAGGTTGATACTATTTCTGTACCTTAGTCTCGATGAGATAATAGTTGATGAAAGGATTTGATTACACGGTAACCAAATCGTTGACAGACTACAGTTTCGCTAAATCCGAATCTAACGGGTGGCCATGATGCCTTGCTAGGGGCCAATCTTGGTCTGTGTAGTGAGACGATTAATTGGTGTTAATCGCGATATTACTCACTGCCGATATGATAAGGAGCCTACGGGTCACACACTTAGAAGATAATTTAAGAATCAATTTGTGAGAAGGGTATTTTCATCTTTCAGGACAAAATGGTATTTTGGTAATCGCACGGTGCAATTAAATTTGTTGAGATTGTTACTTGTATTTAATTCTAATATTAAAATTAAATTAGTGAGATTATATTTAAATATATCTATGTTTATATTTAAATGAATTATTATTATTAATTGAATGTTAATATATTATTATATATTAATTTATTTTAATTATAATAATAATTAATTAATTAAAATACCATAAATGGTGTGTTTGGTTGCAAGGGTGAACTAGGGTTAGAGCCCATGGCTATTCCTAAGTGGAATAGGGTTTTAATTGTTGCACTATATAAATGCAACTTAAAATTAAAACATAAGAGAATTATCCATTCTATTAAAACCCTAGACACCCTATCTCTCTCTCTCTCAAGAAGAAAACTTTTCTTGTTCTTGAAGCCCTTGATTGTTCTAGCAGAATAATCAAGGGTTCTGCGGATTATCTTTGTATAGACTTCCATGAGTGTGATCCTACTTTGGATCGATTGGCAAAAAATCACATGAACAATAACCGTGAACAGTGCCATGAACAGTGCCATGAACAGTGTTTCTATCCAAAATCAGAGACATTCGAAGGAGCCTCGAAACATACGTAAGTATTGTAATCCTTGAATGGATTTACTTTATACAGATTTTTGTTTATAAACATGTAAACGGTATAATCTATACTCGGATCTAGGCAATGAAAGGTAATTGATTTATCCATTGAATTTTTGTTTTCCACTGCATATGTTAGATCAATTACTTACACACCGCTGGCCACGATCGACAGTCACCAGAGCAGTGCACTATTAGGGTTGGCGCCCTATAGCCAATCTAAATGTAGTAATTGACTACTTGTAAAAACATGTTGATGTTAATAAAAGGCCATTTATCTATATCATTCAGTTTATATATATCTTGATATATGTCCTTAGAGTGGTGGAATCGTGATGAGGGAATCAAGCAGTGATAAGTCTTGATTGTGAGAACCCTATGAGCACATTTGGTGGCCATTCTAGAAATCGTTTATAGCTCTACTATTATCCTGAAATAAGGGCACATATAATACGGTAAGACTGTCATCGTGTTGAACGACCCTATCGAAAGATAGTAATAGATCTTGCATGTTAAAGTTGTTTGGTGACAACTTAATGCGACACATGAGTGCTTGGGGTTAGCAAGTTCACTAGAGGATTCCATATAGATGGTAACCCCAATATCTATGGAATACATCCTCTAACAAATGGTGATGCATTTGATCCTTAGATTTGAGATCACAAGAGCGCCGCGTGTAAATATTTGTGTAGTTTGACGTTGACCTAATGTAGTCGTATTTAGGGTTATCAGTAAAGGAGTGATTGGCTACATTGAGAAGTACACTATGGCTATGGTTGATCGACATAAGATTCATCACTCTTGAGTATAGGAGAATTTATCTCGCTGAGTAATTTGGTAAATGACAATGATCGTAAAACTATGGCCACAGTGGAATTGAGTTGATGCTCAAGTTCGATTAAGTCGTTAGTTTGAATTACCAAATACGAACAGGTCAAGTGTGAGGACCCCGGATTCGGCTCATGGGCTATCCCAATCTTGGGCTCGTTCCCTCATGGGCTTTCCCAATCTTGCCCTGGCGGGCCTCACTCACTAGGACTATCCCCGGCCCTGGACCACCGGGTTTCTTTCGCCTTCCCCACCACTCGTACCCAAGACCTCCAGGCTCTTAGTCAATTGGGAAGCATGGTGAGTACCATCAGGCTAGCTGGCCTGATGGTACTCACCATGCTCCCCAATTGACTAAGAGCCTGGAGGTCTTGGGTACGAGTGGTGGGGAAGGCGAAAGAAACCCGGTGGTCCAGGGCCGGGGATAGTCCTAGTGAGTGAGGCCCGCTGGGGCAAGATTGGGAAAGCCCATGAGGGAACGAGCCCAAGATTGGGATAGCCCATGAGCCGAATCCGGGTCCTCACAATGAGTGGCTGATTTTTGTAACTTGGTCGAAGGAAATGAAGACCTCGAAATCAACCAACTGTGAGATTTAATCTATTTTATTTTAGTGTTCAATTTTCGTGTTTGAGTATTGAATGTTATTCTGTGCATATCTTCATGATTGATGCATTTAATTACTAGGAATCAATCAAAATAACGAACTTGGTCTCCATCAACATCCACCGTCGGAATCTTACAACTGATCATTGATGCAAAAAAAATAAATCAATTCTTACTTTGAATATTCACCGTTAGAACTATTTTCCTATCTCTCCTTAATTGTAATTAATTAAGAAACAAGCGATCTTAATTAATCTTACCACTAAACAACCCTAGACAAGCGCTCAAGATTTAATCTAGTGGCAGCCTTAAGAATTAGAGAAATCGATGAAGCTAAACAACACAAACTCAAGCGATTGTATTTAATTTAGTTGAGTGTTCTTCATAAGATTACTAATTCCTGACGCAGTAAATTATTAACCCTAATTGCTTCACAAGTTAGAGGGATCAAACAATTACGGATTTGATATCTAACTTAGCGGTAGATTGAAACAATTAATAAACTAGTAGGCCTCCTAGTAATTAAATGAAACAATCATAAAATGGCACAGAAGAACATCCAATACTCAAACACGAAAATTGAACACTAAAATAAAATAGATTAGATCTCACAGTTGGTTGATTCCGAGGTCTCCGTTTCATTCGACCAAGTTACAAAAATCAGCCACTCATGGCCATCACGAAAAATACCAAAGAGAAAATTTCCAGAAGAGAGCCAAGAGAGACATCCCTGATACTGGTCTAATCCCCCTCTCTTTAACAAATCCAATTCAAGTGTTTGAAATCCACTCAATCTCCTCAAATATTCTAATATCCTAAAATCATTTATCCTAATCTGATTCTAATTAATTGAAAATACAATAAAGTCCTAAAATAAAAATAGGAAAGTGGTGTGTCCAGCTGTAGCTTGTGTGCCACATATCTTCAAATTTTCCAATAATAAACTGCCTCTTGGACTTGCATTACAAGGCAGAATGCTCCAGGACATTGGCAGTGCAGGTGCGTCAACTTCAAACCCCATTAAAACCTTAATGCAGCGAGTATCTCTCCAAACTCAAAACATGAAAGTTGTATATCTCTTTCTTATGGTTCCACATCATTTTGAATCATCTCAATCGGAGCTCGGATGAGAGAGTTATGCCCAGATTACGAAATAATGTTGAAACTGTCCGAATTCACTTAATTAGTTCCGTTTTGCAATTAACGCCTCTATTTGCATCTTAAATCAAAATAGAATAATAATGAGTACATTTTGGGCAACAAATAAGTATAAAATACTAGACATTAAGGGGGGTAAATATGACATTTTGCATTCTCATCACCCTTTCACTTAGTCCTGTGAAAGGTGGCTTGGTCATCTTGCCTAAAAGGCATGACATACATACCTCAAATGACTGGAAGTCAAAAGGGTCCAAAACTCCATCCCTTTGAAGTTTTGCAATGCGGGTCTTATTAACATAACCCAATCTACACTGCCAGAGGTATGTCTGGTTTTGATCGCTATGTTTAGCTTTCTTGGTTTCAACATTGAGAATATTTTTATTGTTTAAATCAAGAACATGTAGCCCGTTATATAACCTTGCAATTCCAAATAGAATATCATTCAAACTAAAGGACAACAATGATTAGATATCTCAAAATGATACCTTATATTATCCAAAGCGGATACTGAAATAATATTCCTAGAAATAAAAGGTATGTAATAACAGTTATATAGTTCCAACAATAAGCCCGTAGGCAAAGATAAACAGTAAGTCCCTACAGCCAATGCAGCCACATATGCTCCATTTCCAACTCGTAGTTTACCTCTCCCTTGGCGAGCACTCTACTCTACCTTAGTCTTTGCATATCAGTACAAATGTGAGTACCACATCCTGTGTCAATGACCCAAGATGTTGACGGAGAGAAGTTAATCTCAATCATAAACATACCTAAAGTCGAAGCATTTGACTTCTTCTTGCTTGCGAGGAAAGCCTTCATATGTTTCCTCCAATGGCCAAGCTTGTGATGCGTTGAAATTGTAACATGCAATGTGTAGCAAGTGCACTAGTCGTAAAAAGTAATAAAGTGATAAGTAGAGTAACATTCCCACAAGGATTGTTTATTAAGCATTGATTTTCCTAGTTGTTTATCAAGTTGGAGAACCCAAAAGATGTTTGGATTTGTGGGAGAAATTTAAGCTAAACTAAAAACAAAATTTACTACGTACTTAAAAACTAATTAAAGACAGCAAGGTTAATTCAAGAGAAATATCAATTAAAACAAACGGTTAGGGTTTTGACTTCACTAGGATTTTATGAATTAATCTACGATTATGCTACTTCTACACTCACATGCACATATTATAAATCGGATTCCCTAATGTGTAGAACATACCTTCTCAGGCTATGTTTTCCTACTTTTCCCTATTAAGCTTTCGCACTCAACAAATTGAAAGTTAATAGTTCGAAGTTCGTTAAGCTAAATGAAATCCTAAATTGATTTCATTGATTTTCAAACCTATCTCTAGCGTTCAATACAACAATGGCAATTACCCTAAGAAGCTAATACATGACTCATTTCTTAGTCTCATCATGTTCAACAAATAATTTCAACAAAAACAAGATCACACAATCCATGCAATAGAATGTAAAAGCAACATTAATTTATTGATTAAACATAAAAATCCCAATTACATCAAAACCCTAACCCAAAACGAGTTAGTTCATAATACAATTAACACAAATAGAAGTAAAAACTATAAACAATGCATTCAACATTTTGGAATTAAGAAAAGAGAACAAAATCTTCCCTATTTGATGAATCCAAAGAGTTCAATCTCTAATCTTCCCTCAAAAATGTCAAACTCCTAATAAAAGACTAAGTCTTCTTTATATAGTCTGTCCAAAACAAACCTAAAACTTTCGCCTGAATTAAAACGTACAGTTTTGAAAAAATAAATCTTGCAGACTTCGCCACTCTTCGCAGCGGCAAACTTTTATGTACAATTCTAAAATTACGGAACTGCCCTCCGCTTGCTTCCTTGCTTGAATCTACAATCTTTGGTGCTCTCCAATAGGAACAAGCTTCATAGTGCTTCAAATCCGCTTCAGAACTCCCTCGAATCTTGAGAGTCGCTTGCTTCTAGGTCCAGAAACTCAATTCCGCTCATTATTTTCTCTAACTGCATGTTTTGGTCTAAAACATAAAATGTATGCAATTAAGTTGTAATTCAGGCACAAAAAAAATAAGAAGTACACAAAATCCGGCCAAAAAGCCTCGATAAAATAGTATAATCCTAGGATTATCAAATACCCCCAAACTTAAGACATGCTCATCCCCGAGCATCAAGTATGAAATACGACTAAAAGAAAACAACTAACACATAGAAAAAGACAAAAAAAAAAAAAATCAAAATGAAACGAGAGAATTTAAAATCAAAATCAAACACAAAGAACTGCCTAGAATTTATACAAGTCTCAAAAATTGTTGAAACATTATTACTGGAAAATGCTTAACACTCCAAGAAGTTATAAGTTGATTGACTATTTTTCTCTATCAGCCTCCAGAATAGGTAATCCCCACTTCAGTCTACCTTCCAACTTCCTGAATTATTTTATGCAGAAATGTAAAGTTTATCAAATGATGGTTGACTCCATAAGCTTAAGTATCGAACTACTCTCCACTAATGAGGACTACACATCACTAAGGATCAAAAGGTCTTTACAGGCTTGTAACGTTAGGCTCGGTTAGTAGGCTCCAAAGAAAAGGATAAGATAAACAAAGTAAGAGAACTCGCATTCCTTTAAGCAAACACTAAGAACTACATCAATCTCTGCTTTCTTTCTCAACCATCGATCAAGATGTCAACCATTTTATAAACCTCAACATGTGCAATTATTATTTTTGATTCTAAGATGAAACTCTCAATTTCAATTTCTTTTTATCTTTTTATATTTACTTCGTTTTTTTTTTTTTTTTTTTTTTTTTTTTGTAAAACAACATCAATTTATTGAGGTCAATTACCCCTTCTTCTTGCCCTTTTTGCGACCCCCAAACTTGTGATTTTGGTTCATCAAAATCTCACATAACTCTCTAAACTCTTTTGTGTCTACCTTAGGTTCAGAATTCTCTTAAAGGTTGTGACATGTGTTTAGGGTGAAATGTTTGGGCATTTTTAGTTGCACAGGAAGAATAGGACAGTGATGATTTCATAAGGCTCAAATGGGTGACTAGGGAAAAATTTTCATGGTCGGTTGGAAAGGCTCAAACGTTCCAAAAAACTGCCTAAATCACTTCCTCAATAATGTCTATTCCTAGAATTTCGCCTCAAGCACTTCTTAAATAGGTTCTAAAGTCCACCAACATTATCAAGACTTCACCTAACCACATAAAATGTTTCTAAGCATGCCGGAATAATGAAAATGGTGGTTGAACTACTCAACGAACATCTAGAAAAGAAAAATTCATCAACCAACCTAAACTTGAAGCAATGCTTAACATTTTCTATAAATAAAATCGCAACAATCCTATTCTCATCATAGACTTATGCAATTCATCATTGGCACAACAATACAAAACATAAAAACAACTAAACACAAAACAAAATTTCAAATTTTCCTACCCCCAAACTAAAAATGACATTGTCCCCAATGTCACATCATGCACATCCCAGGAATAGAAAAACAAAATTAAAAAGGTACGAGATAGTTTCCTGATTAATCTGTGAAATCTGATTTTCGTTCAACAGCATGCACACCCATTCCTTGGCTTTCTCATCATCATCATCTATAAAACAAGTGAAATTCTATGGTGTCCACTGTGTTAGAAATTTCCACTAAATAATATGAAAATATTGCAACCTAATCTCACCCTTACAAACTAATTAGAAAAGAAAATTAGTTCCAGCGTGCCAAACAGAAACAAGAACAATTGAAAACCGAAAATACAAAACAAGTGTTTCAGGCTTCATTCTTCGTCTTCCTCTTCTCCTTCAGCATCATCATCTTCTTCCATGGAATCATTTTCTTCCTCTTCTTGCCAGTCTTGCCATTGGAAGTTTGAAACATCAACAATCAAATTGGTGCATCTGTTGTATTGCATCTCATATAGCATTCGGGTCTGCCTTGCCATCCAATCTTGATGTCGTTCCATCCGGTTCACCTTGTCCAAAATTTGCTACAACAGCTCCCTTGTCGAGGATGTTGAACTGGATGTTGTGGCAGCTGTTGTGGTTCTTTGTCATTTCTATCTGGAGTTGGGTCCTTCTTTGAGAGGACGCTCGAGTAGCTTGAAATAATAGTTGGAATCAAGGGTTGGGGTAGGATGAATAAGTGGTTCATCATCTGTTTTCTTGACTCCTGCTCGAGTGCACAACTTAGTGATGAGATGTGGGAAGGCGAAGCTCCCTCGCCCTGGTTTGGCTGCATGCCGTATACTCTCCATGATTATATTCCCCACTTCCATTTTCTTTCCAGTGGCAATGGAATAAAGTAACACTGCTAAAAAACCACTGTACTATAATGTGTCTTTGGGACCATCCGTGCATAGACAAAATACTACCATAATCTAGCCATAGGAATCAAATTTGTTCCTTTAATGCTTCTTCTCCCTTCTTCGAAATATCCCAAGAGGTACCCAGCTTTGCTATGACCTTAAGAATCTCCTCCTCCTTGATTTGCTTCTTCTTAAATTCCTGGTACTCATCATGGTCAATTGAATCAAGTTTGTAGAAATCATTGATAATCTTTACATCAATTGGCACATTGATACCTCTCACATAAACATGCCCGGGATCACACTCAGGGAAGTTGGCATAAAATTCTCTCACTATCAGCTCTATGGCTAAGTGTTTTGGTTCACTCATGAAGATATCCCAATTTCTCCCTCGATTCCAATCTTCTCTATGGATTGTGGTCAATCCTCTCTTGGTAATAAACCCTTTGTCTTTTCTTTTAATTGCGCCTTCATAACGTTGCCTAGCCTTCTCATCTACAAACCTATTGTCGACCTGTTTTCCTTTACCCTTGGGAGCCATTTTGAGCGGCATTTTCACTTTCAATAGTGATCACTCAAATCTACCCCCAAACTAAAAATTCAACTCTACAATTCAACGCTAAAGTACCATTTCTACAAACCACAATCACTCCTAAATTCACACCAAGGTTTCAAAAATTGCACCTACACCCCCAAATCACCACTCTTCCAAACTCAATCAAACCACTTCAAAATCGAAAACCCAACTTCCTCAACAACAAAAAAATCAAACTCAACACTTCTCAAGTCAAAATCAATCCACAAATTGCATCAGCATCCACAACTCAACAGATTCAATCAAATTCTCACACTCAAAGCATTAACAAGTGCAATTGATCAAATTTAAGGCTAGAGAACTTGAAATCTTACCACTCCCACGATGAATGCACCACCAATCTCACCGATTTCTGTTCAGATTGCAAGATCCCCAATTTTTGGAAAACCTAAGGTTTCCAAACTTTTCTTCAATATTTTGCAAAAATCTTTGACAAAGTGAGGTGATTTAGTGTTTAAGAGTGTTAAGGAGTGGACTAGAGGGAAGAAAATTCACTGGAACTTGTTGGATTGAAGGTAGGAGTGTTTGGCTCTTGAAGATTCTTGGATGTTTTGTCACAAAAATGAAAAGTCATCGCGACTTTTTATAGAAAACAGACTTCACCGCAGCAAAGTTCTTAATCCAATTACGCAACCCAGTTGATGTTGTGGCAAAGAAAATTTCTAGCCACGGTAAAAATTTCCAGAGAATACAATGCCGCGGCGAAAACTGGAATTCCCTTAATCCAATTTTCGGTAGTGTGTACAATGCCACGGCGAAATCTAGAGAATTTCAACTTTTTCCACTTCTTGATCATTCACCTAAAACACCAAAAACAAAAGAATTTAAACTATTTCCTAAGTCATAAAACATACAAACAAATTCACAACAACAAACAAAAAAAATGAGAACACTTGGGTTGCCTCCCAAGAAGCACTTGTTTATAGTTGAAAGCTTGACTTTCTCGAGTCCTCATTCCGGGATGTCGAGTTTGACGGGTAGTGACTTCTAACTCATCGTCCCATCAATGTATGGCTTCAACAGCTGTCCGTTGACCTTAAATGTCCCATTTTCTTCATGTGAAATCTCCACAGCCCCGTATGGGTAGACTTCGGTAACTATGAAGGGTCTGGACCATCTAGACTTAAGTTTTCTAGGAAAGAGCCTAAGTCTAGAATTGTATAACAAAACTTTCTGACCCACTTCAAAGTTTTTCTTCGTGATATGCTTGTCATGCCACATCTTGGTCTTTTATTTGTAAATTCGTTCATTCTCATATGCTTCATGACGAAACTCATCAAGTTCATTCAATTTCAGCATCCTTTCCTCCCCAGCAGCTTGTAAATCCATGTTTAGCTGCTTGACTGCCCAATATGCCTTGTGCTCAAGTTCCACCAGCAAGTGACATGCCTTCCCATATACTAACCTGAACAGAGACATACCAATTGGAGTCTTGAATGCAATGCGGTATGCCCATAATGCATCATCTAACTTCCGTGACTAGTCATTTCTGGACGCATTAACTGTCTTCTCTAAAATTCTTTTCAACTCTCTGTTTGATAGTTCCACTTGCCCTCTGGTCTGAGGATGGTATGGTGTGGCCACTCTGTGTTTCACTCCATATTTTCCCAGGAGAGCATCAAATTATCTATTACAAAAATGAGATCCCCTATGACTGATAATTGCCCATGGTACTCCAAATCTTGAGAAAATGTTCTTCCTCACAAAGTTAACCACCACCCTGGCATTATTGGATGGTAATGCAACTGCTTCCACCCATTTCGACACATAGTCCACAGCCACCAAGATGTATATATTTCCATAAGAATTTGGGAAAGGACCCATGAAGTCAATTCCCCACACAACAAATAGTTCAACAATCAAGATGTTATTCAACGGCATCTCATCTCTCCTTGAAATATTTCCACTCTATTGACATTACATTCCTGAACTACCCGGAAAGCATCCTTGAATTGGGTTGGCCAATAAAATCCAGATTGAAGAACCTTGGCCGCTGTCTTAG
Organism: Pistacia vera; assembly: GCF_008641045.1. Lineage (NCBI taxonomy): Eukaryota > Viridiplantae > Streptophyta > Magnoliopsida > Sapindales > Anacardiaceae > Pistacia > Pistacia vera. The sequence goes on along the minus strand of NW_022196192.1, from coordinate 299,084 downwards.
TTCCTCCAAAATGACCACCCACTTTCTTCTCATGGCAATGCCGTAAAATACTCTCCATATCCTCTTCCGGGACACACCTACGTATCATCTGATATGCATAGTGTTTATACAGAAATGGTTCTTCCTAGAAATAAAACTTAAGGTCAGAGAAAAACTTCCTCTTCTATTAGAAGGTCATGCCATTTGGGAGCAATCTCGATGATAGATAATTTGCAATATCTACATACCAAGGTGCTTCTTCAATTCTCATCAATTTCACATCCAGGAAGGTCTCCTTGATTTGAGTTTCCTCTTCACTTCCCTGGTTTGGTCATTCAATTCTTGATAGATGATCTGCCACTACATTTTCTAATCCTTTTTTGTCTCGAATCTCCAATTCAAACTCTTGCAGTAGTAGGATCCATCTTATCAGCCTTGGTTTTACTTCTTGCTTTGCCAACAGATGCTTGAGTGCTGAATGATCCGTTTAGACTATCACCTTAGCACCTAGCAAATAAGAATGAAATTTGCAAATGCAAAAACAATGGCTAATAACTCTTTTTCAGTGGTGGTGTAATTCAACTGTGCATCAGTTAGTGTCTTGCTAGCATACTGAATTACATGCAAAACTTTGTTCCTCCTTTGTCCTAAAACTACTCCTAAAGCAAAATCACTAGCATCACACACCAATTCAAAAGGTAGTCCCCAATCGGGAACTGCAATAATGGGTGCAGATACTAATAAATTCTTAAGAGTTTGAAAAGCATGCATGCATTCATCATCAAAATTAAAAGAGACATCCTTAATCAGTAAATTGCAAAGGGGTTTAGAGATTTTAGAGAAGTCCTTGATAAACCGTCTATAGAACCCTGCATGTCCCAAGAAACTCCAGACTACCTTAACGTTTACAGGTGGTGGCAGCTTCTCAATCACTTCCGTTTTGGCTCGATCCACTTTGATGCCGTCCTTTGAGATTCGATAATCGAGTACAATTCCTTCCTGAACCATGAAGTGACACTTCTCGCAGTTGAGCACCAAATTTGTATCTTGATATCGCTGCAAAAAAAATGAGAGATTAGACAAACAATTATCAAAAGAAGAATCGAAAACAAAGAAGTCATCCATGAAGACTTCTATGAACCGCTCCACCATGTCATCAAAAATGGACATCATGCATTGCTGGAATGTGGCTGGTGCATTACACAACCCAAAAGGCATCCTTCTATACACAAAGGTGCCATAAGAACAAGTGAATATCGTCTTCTCTTAATCTTCAAGAGCAATGGCAATCTGATTATAACCTAAAAAACCATCCAAGAAACAATAATAAGCATGTCCTGCCAATGTTTCCAACATTTGATCGATGAAAGGAAGTGGAAAATGATCCTTCCTTGTTGCTTCATTCAGTTTCCTGTAATCAATGCACACCCTCCAACCCGTGACTGTCCTAGTTGGTATCAATTCATTGTTGTCATTCTTTATTACCATGATACCCCATTTCTTTGGAACCACTTGCACCGGGCTCACCCATGGACTATCTGAAATAGGGTAGATTATGCCACATCTAAAAGTTTCACCACTTCCTTCATAGAAGGATTCAATCTCCATTGTGGCTGCACCTTAGGCTTGACATCATCTTCCATGAGTGTCTTGTGCATGCAAAAAAATGGAGAGATGCCTCTAATGTTCGATATGGTCCATCCAATTGTTGATTTATGCTCCCTTAGCACTCGAATCAACCGCTCTTCCTCCAATTTACTCAGCCTTGCATTAATGATCACTGGAAAGGTTTCTGACTCACCAAGATACACATATTTGAGGTGAGAATGTAAAGACTTCAGTTCAAGTTTTAGAGGTTCTTCCGTTCTTGCCTTTTCCTTCTCTTTTTCAATGTCAAACTCTTCAAATTCTGGATCTTGGCTTGCATTTATTGGCTGAAGTGCTTCCAAAAGTCTAGCACACTCATTCTTCGCCAGCTTATCTACCTCTATTATTTTTTATCAGGCAATGCAAGCTTCTACAGGTAGTTGAGGGTTGTTCTCTTCAATAGCATCTGATACTAGTCTGTCCACCAAGTCTACACTAAAGCAAGAATCTGACTCTGATGGAAATTTCATAGCCTCAAAAACATTGAATTTCACCGTTTCATCTTGGACCCTTAAAAGCAATTTTCCTTCTTGCACATCAATTAGGGCTCTTCTGGTGGCAAGAAATGGTCGCCCCAAAATGAGGGCATTTCTTTGTCCTCTTCCATATCCAACACGACGAAGTCTACTGGAAACATGACTTTGTCCACCTTAACCAATACATCTTCAACTATGCCCCTTGGATGCTTGATGGATCTATCTGCAAGATGTAAATGGTAGTTGATTTCACCTCACCAATCCCTAGTCCCTTGAAAACAAAAAAAGGCATTAGATTTATGCTTGCACCTAGATCATACAAAACTCTATCAAATGTAATATCTCCTATAACATAAGGGATAGTGAAACTTCCTGGATCCTTGAGTTTCGATGGTAGCTTCTTCTGTAGAATGGCACTACACTCTTCTGTAAGCATCACTGTTTCCTCCTCTTCTAACTTCCTTTTGATTGATAGAATTTCCTTGAGGAATTTTGCATAGCTAGACATCTGCAAAAGGAATGTTAATATGTAGATTTTTAAATATCTCAATGAATTTAAACTGCTTATCCTGATTTTTCTTTTTGAGCCTCTGAGGAAAAGGCATAGGAGAGATGTGATGTGCCAACTCTGGTGGTATCTCGAGAAATAGGAATTTTTCTTTCTTTTGCCTTTGCCTCTCTTCCCTCTTTGGTTCATCTTCCTTGGGACTTGTTGGTTTCTCTTCAACAATGATCTCTTCGTTGACTTCCTCATCAGAATATTCCTTGTCTTTTGGTGGGCTCTCTTCTTTCCCTGTTTGTTCCACCTCTTCCAAGACAGTTCCACTCCATAGAGTTATTGCATTCACTTGTTCACGTGGATTTGTCACTATGTTGCTTGGTAGGGAACCCTGTGGTTGGTCATTCAGTTTTTCTACTAACTGTCCCACCTGTACCTCCAAGTTTCGAATGGATGTCTCTTGGTTTTTGAAATTTTCCCTTGTCTCACTCATGAAACCTGCGGTCCCTTGCATGAATTTCCCGAACATATCCTCTAATTTTGACAATCTTTGATCCCCTGGTTGATTATTCACCCCCACTTGATTGTTTGGCATTGTTCTTTGATTCCATTTGTTATTCTACTGATTCTGATTGCCCCAAGACAAGTTTGGATGATTTCTCTAACCAGGATTGTACGTGTTGGAGAAAGGATTGTTTTATTGTCTTGGATTCCTTGCCAAGTAGTTGACTTGTTCTGACGATGATGAAGCTAAAGCAAAGGTGTTCCCCACTTGACATTCATTGCTCGCATGGTTACCTGTACAAAAATCACATGTCAGTTGAGGTGTTTGAATAGAATTCACTTGCATGCCTCTTAATTGCTTCTGAAGTGGTATAAGTTGGGCTGAGATGATTCTGTAAGCATCAACTTCATGAATACCCATAGACTTCTTTGACTGCATTCTCTCATTGGGTCTCTGATAGTTGTTACTTGGTAGGACTTCAAGCAACTCATAAGCTTGTTCACGTGTCTTGTTTTGTAATGCTCCTCCAGATGCTGCATCAACCATCGTTTGCACATTAACCATCAACCCATTATAGAACGTTTGGACTTGCATCCAAACTGGCAAACCATGGTGTGGACACTTTCTCAACAGTTCCTTATATCTTTCCCAAGCTTCATAAAGTGATTCAGTCTCTTCTTGTAGCAATGATGTGATATCATTTCTTATCTTTGCAAATTTCGTTGAAGGGAAATATTTAGTAAGGAACTTCTGTGCCAATTCGTTCGAGGTTGTGATTGTTCCTGGTGGTAGTGGCATTAACCATCCCTTTGCTTTATCCCTTAATGAAAAAGGAAACAATCTTAATCTGATGGCATCATTTGACATTCCGTTTGATTTGAAGGTATCAAAGATCTCCAAGAAGTTTGCAATGTGTGAATTTGGATCTTCCTTCAAATCTCCCTTAAATTGTACCGACTGTTGGATCATCTGGATGATTGTCGGCTTTATTTTGAAGTTGTTGGCTTGCACTGGTGGCCTAGTTATACTTGGGCCACTGCCATAAACCATGTGTACTAAAAATTCCCTCAATGTTCTATTTTCTGCCATCTCAATGACTATGGCCTCTTGTTCTCTTCTTTCTTTGCTAAGCCTTCTTGTGGTTTTTTCAATCTCTGGATTGATAGGATCCACTAGATGACGTCTAGCTCTTCCCATATACTACACAGAAAAAAAGAAAGCGTGACATCACAAGCTAATAGAAAAGAACAACAAAATTAAACTAGACAATAATTAAAACTAAAATTAAATTCCAATCTAGCTAACACAAGAAAAGTTCAATGTTAACACAAAATCAATCCGCGGCGACGGCGCCAAAAACTTGATGCGTTGAAATTACAACATGCAATGTGTAGCAAGTGCACTAGTCGCAAAAAGAAATAAAGTAATAAGTAGAGTATCGTTCCCACGAGGATTGTTTGTTAAGCACTGATTTTCCTAGTTGTTTATCAAGTTGGAGAACCCGATAGATGTTTGGATTTGTGGGAGAAATTTAAGCTAAAGTGAAAACAAAATTTACTATGTACTTAAAAACTAATTAAAGACAACAAGGTTAATTCAACAGAAATATCAATTAAAACAAACGGTTAGGGTTTTGACTTCACTAGGATTTTATGAATTAATCTACGAATTATGCTACTTCTACACTCACATGCACGGATTATAAATCAGATTCCCTAATGTGTAAAACATACATTCTCAGGCTATGTTTTCCTACTTTTCCCTATTCCCAACAAATTGAAAGTTAATAGTTTTAAGATCGTTAAGCTAAATGGAATCCTAAATTGATTTCATTGATTCTCAAACCTATCTCTAGTGTTCAATACAACAATGGGAATTACCCTAAGAAGCTAATACATGACTCACTTCTCAGTCTTATCATGTTCAACAAATAATTTCAACAAAAACAAGAGTAATCACACAATCAATGCAATAGAATGTAAAAGCAACATTAATTTATTGATTAAACATAAAAATCCCAATTACATCAAAACCCTAACCCAAAACGAGTTAGTTCATACTACAATTAACACAAATAGAAATAAAAACAGTAAACAATGCATTCAACATGTTGGAATTAAGAAAAGAGAACAAAATCTTCCCTATTTGGTGAATCCAAAGAGTTCAATCTCTAATCTTCCCTAAAAAAATGTTGAACTCCTAATAAAAAGACTAAGTCTTCTTTATATAGTCAGTCCAAAACAAACCTGAAACTTTCGCCTAAATTAAAACGCACAGTTTTGAAAAACTAAATCTTGCAGACTTCGCAATAGCGAAGATTATTCTTCATCGTGGCAATAGTTGGTTTGAAATTGTTAATGTGTCTTGAGAGTTTATCACCGTGGTGAAATTTTCTGCACAATTCTGAAATTACGGAATTGCCCTCCACTTGCTTCCTTGCTTGAATCTTCAATCTTTGGTGCTCTCCAATAGGAACAAGCTTCATAGTGCTTCAAATCCGCTTCAGAACTCCCCCGAATCCTGAGATTCGCTAGCTTCTAGGTCAAGAAACTCAATTCCACTCATTATTTGCTCTAACTACACATTTTGGCCCGAAACATAAAATGTATGCAATCAAGTTGTAATTCAGGCACAAACGAAATGAGAAGTATCCAAAATCCAGCCAAAAAACCTCGATAAAATAGTACAATCCTAGGATTATCAGCTTGCCACAATAGAAGCAGACTACTTTCCCACCCTTCCCTATGCCACTCTCAGGCCCAAGAGCACCCTGTCCTTTGGGCTTGGGCTTGGGCTTGGGCTCGGGCTTGGGATTGGGATTGGGATTGGCCTTGGCCTTTCCCTTTCCCTTACCCTTTCCTTTACTAGCAGTTACCAGTAAAGTAGGCTTGGACTTCTTCAAGTCCTACTCTGCAGTCTTCAGCATGTTCAAAAGCTCCGACAGGGTTTTCACCATTGTGCTCATACTGAAGTTCATTATGAACAGTGCATAAGAATTAGGCAAGGATTGCAGAATTAAATCCATTTGTAATTCTGCATCTAACTCAAATCCCAAAGCCTCAAGCCTCTCTATGTGCTCGATCATCTTGAGCACATGAGGGCCAACTTGGGCTCTCTTAGTCAGACGACTTCCAAACAGTGCTTTTGACACCTTGTACCTCTCATGTCAAGCATTCCCTTCGAAAAGCTCCTTGAGGTGTAGAATAATGGTAGTAGCGTCCATATTCTCATGCTGCTTTTACAGCATTGGTGTCATTGATGCTAACATCAAGCATTGAATGCCATCAGCATCATCAAGGAACTTTTGATAAGTATCCTTTACTTTCTGAGTGGTATCAGGATCAAGCTCAGCCATTTATGGCTTATCAAAGATATACAATTTCTTTTCCAACTTGAGTATAATTCGAAGATTATGATACCAGTCTGAGAAATTGGATCCATCTAACCTGTTTTTTTTCTCGATTATCGGTCGCAGGTTCATAATGCTCATTTTGGTGAATCTACAACTGTAGAAAAAAAAAAGTCATTATAAAGTTCATTATTATTTAATATGGTCTTTTATTAAATGATACTCCCACTATTTTCCTCAAGTCAATAGGCCTCACTATTAACTCGGGAAAGCCCGTTGGCTTTTCTAGTGGACTGAGATCCCATCTAGCCCATTTCAAACCTTCGTTTTGGTGAACAAGCCAAAATGGGTTGATTAGGTAGGCCAACAAACTTAATCAACACCAGTTGATAGCTCTTACTATCAACCTCAAATGTGAAGAAGCCAACAAGCCAATCACACAATCCAATGGCCTAGCTATTGTCCTCAAGTGTGATTCTCAGTATCAGTAGAGTGGACACTACATGCCACCACGTACACATAATATGTTTACTTCTCTACTATGCCTATGACGTGTTTATCAACCTTCGCCTTGGCGAACAATTAAAACTATCATTTTAAGTCGACCCATCACCATGAAGGAAAACTCCAATGAATTTTAACCTCCCACGGGCAGAAGTGTACCCTTTGCTTTGGTGAACAAGGTTCTGACGAACAGTGGTTTGATTAAAACCATGGTGTTGGAAGGCATACGTGACTTAATATACTTTAATTGAGGGTTTTTATTTAATGTCTCACTAAATTATTATCTGTGTTAGAATGACATTGTTTGGCATGTTATAGAACATTCAACCTTAGCATGTATTCTAAACAAACTATTAAACGTGTCGATACATGGCCCAACTAAAACCGATTTCCTCGAGCCTAGAGAAATTGTTAGCTCACCTAGGGGTCCTGTAATAAAATCTTGAGTCTTCAAGTATGATTGTCTCTTCCTTGATCTGTCCTCAAGTACATTACAAAAACATCATTCTAAATTTGCAGTGAAAATAAGTATACAAAAATCTTTACATCAATAAATTTAGAAACCTCGATTTACATTCGAGGGGAATGAGATGAGAAAAGAATGTACATCGAGAAGGGGAGAAAGGTAGGACACGCAGACCCTCTTTAAAAATTACAACCATACACACCCAAAAATTTTAAAACATTCACCATAGGTTTAAGGCTCATGTACCGAGCACCATGCAATATACAAACAAGTACATGGCATACATTTCAAAAACAATCAATTTTTGAATTGGGTGGGTTAATTATAATTACCCCCTAACAATTTACAGATCTATATTTTGTCTAAAAGTTTTGAAACTTTTTACTTTGGCCCCTACGCACTCGAAAGTACGCTCACTACGGTGATGGATTAGATCACCGTAGCGTGCATTGATTTGCGTCACGTACATGTACCATGTGTGATCACCACGGCGATAGGTTATATTGCTGCGGCGAGCCCTAATTTTCATCAGCGCCTACCTTAGACTTCGATTGCCGCAGCAATGAGTTGTATCGCAGCAACAAGCGCTAATATTCAATCAACGATTGCGCTAAGGACGATCGCCACGACAATGGATTATATCACAATGGTGAGTGCTGATTTATGACCAGTAAGTACGCCAAACAACGATCATCGCGGCGATGGGTTATATGGCCACGGCAAGCTTACACTGATTTGTGACATTTGATCAATTCAACTAGCCACCAAAAATACGCCAAACGGATTTTTCAGTCAATCTAAACTTCTGATTTCAACAAAAATCCATATCCCAATATACCAAACTTATAGATCATCAACAAATGAAATTAATCAAGTAAATTGATTTCTTAAAACATGCTTCCAAGGCAGATTTTGTGCAGATTCAACAAGGCAACATGTTATCAATCAAATACATGTAATCAACCATACATTAAACTATAAAATCTGGTATCCTAAGCTCTGATACCACTGTTAGGAAACGATCAAGTCATGGTAGCGGAAAAAAAAAATATATAACAGTAGATCGTTCCCTCAGAACCAAGATCAGGGCACAAATTTTCAGTTTATACATTAAATCAAAATCTGCAGTAAATTCATATTAGAGTTAAGAATTCATACGCACGTTTGAAGGCTCCTCCAACTTGTCTCTGAATGGGTTTTGCTACTGATCCAAAAGTAGGATCGAACCAACGGTAGTCCACATAAAGATAACCTGAAGAACTAAAGAGGGATTTGCTAGATCCTCTTTAGCCTTAAGAACCAAGAACAAGAATCAAATGAAATATTTGATCCAACCAAATGTAAAGTGGCGTGGGAAGAGAGAAAAGGGGGTTGGAGTTTTTAATCAAAAGTGATTGAATGAATTTCTTATTTAATTCACAAAATCTTGCATTATATAGTGCACACAATGCCCTATTCCATCATGGAATAGGCTTGGGCACGAACCCAAACAACCCCTATGTCCAAACAGCCCCATTGAGATATTTTTTTATTTTTATTATTATTATTTCAATTAAATTCAATTAATATATATAAAATATATTAACATTTAACAATAACAATAATTCATTTAAATATATGCGTACACATATTTAAATATAATCTTACTTATTTAATTTTAATATCAAATTAAATAAAGGCAACAACCTTAGCAAATTTAATTGCACTGTGAGATTACCAAAATACCCTTTCACCTAAAAAGACAAAAAACGCCCTTCTCATAAACTGATTCTTAAATTATCTTCTATGTGTGTGACCCGTAGGCTCCTTATCATACCAGTAGAGTGTAGTATCGCGATTAACACCAATTAATCATCTCACTACACACAAACCAAGATTGGCCCCTAGCGAGGCATCATGGCCACTTGATAGATTTGGATTTAGCAAAGCAGTAACCTGTCAACGATATAGTTTCCGTATAATCCAATCCTTTCATCATCTGTTATCTCGTCGAGACCGAGGCACAGAAATAGTGTCAACCTCAACTACTCTCGATATGTATGTATTCAGTTACTAGACCAATGACTGGAATAATAAACTAGATAGAGCAACAACTCAATCCCACTGTGATCATAGTTTTAGTGTCATTGCCATTTACAGAATTGTGCTGGGAGATAATTTCCCCCGTACCCGAGAGTGATGAATCCTCTATCGATCCACCATAGTCTTGATACACTACTTGATACAACCAATCACTACTGTACTGATAGCTCTGAATAAAACTGCATTGGGCTAGTGTCAAACTACACCAATCGATGCACAAGGCGCTCCCGTGATCTCAAGTCTAACGATCACATGCACCACCATTTGTTAGAGGATTTGTTCCATAGACACTGGAGTTACCATCCATATGGAATCCTCTGATGGGTCAGTCCAGTGAACTTGCCTACAGCAAGCACCCATGTGTTGCACCAGGTTGTCACCAAACAACCTTGACAAGTGAGATCAGTCACTGCCTTTCGATGGGGTCGTTTAACACTATGATAGCCTTACCGTATTATGTGCCCTTACTTCAGAATAATATTGGGGCTACGGACGTTTCTAGAATGGGCACCATATGTGCTCATAGGGTTCTCACTATCAAGATTTGAAACACTTGATACCCTTGTCACGGTTCTACCATTCTAAGGACATATATCAATACATACAATAATGATTTATGCGATATAGAATAAAATGCCTTTGTATTGATCAATGAACATTATTACAAAGAGTCAATTCTACAATAATTGATTGGCTATAAGACACCCACTCTAACAATTAGCACAACAGAAAAGCGTGCGCACACACGAAGCAATCACATAATAAAATGCAACAAGCAAATGTCTAACTAAGTGTGCAAGCACACATCCACTCTTCACACACATGAAATGAAAAAGCAAAAGGCATAAGCTTGACATAGCTAAACACGTGGAGGACAAAAAGAATTCCAACTTTTTGTTGGACCACAATCATATCTTTTCTATTTCTTGCAGGACCATAGACAAAGCCTTACAACCTTTTAGGACCACATAAGAAAATTGTGACACATGTAAAGTTAGCTCATAGGAGAATATCATGAATCAAAATAAGCTTGATGGGCAAGACAACAAAGAGAAAATGCCACTTGGAAAAATGAGTTAGATAGCAGATGCTTGCATAGAAAAAAAATGTGTGCATATATTTGCTCAACAATTCATTGTCCACTGTATGGGCAAAAAATCATCTTGAGCTTGATGAGGCCCAATAACGAAATAAACATGTCACGGCCCAACACCTTGGCACAATTTTGTTTGGGCCTACGCTTAAAGTTACCTTGTAAACTGCCCACTCTATAAGTTAGGCTATCTTACAAGTTAAGCTGAACTGGGTTCTAACCCATTAGCCTACAAGAGTCCATAAATAGGAAATCAAAATCACATTTTATTTCCTCTTCTGTTGAGATTCTAAATCTTACTCAAACTAGTAAACTTAATCTGATAAAGACAAGAAATCATATCTTTTTCCTGACAGTGATTATCTCCCAAAGTAGGACTCAGTGTCCTACTAAGATTCCAACTCCTTGGGTTCACTATATAAACGGACGTCTGCCCTCTCATAATGAACTCAATCTCCAATAATCAATCTCTAATACTGAATCCCCAATATTCAATCTCGACTACTCAAAAATCACCTTCTTACTCCTAAATTCTTGCTCTCAAGAATTCTACACCTTTGTTGTGGTCCTGGCCTCCGAAAAGACTCCTGGTAATTTTTCTTTCCCTAAATCTCATTAAATCGTCTCTTCCAGCCTTGCTGACTTGATCGTCGGAGTGCCTATGGCAAACACCACCCCGGTGTTTTTTGTAAGCTTCACGCTTATCTTTTCATATGTGTAGGCCTAGTCGAGATTGAATATTGGGGATTGAATATTGGAGATTGATTATCGGAGATTGAGTCCCTTATGAGAAGGTAGGCCTCTATTTATATAGTGAACCCAAGGGGTTGGAATCTTAGTAGGACATTGAGTCCTACTTTGGGAGATATTCACTATCAAGAAAGAGGTAAGATTTCTTGTCTTTATCAGATTAAGTTTACTAGTTTGAGTAAAATTCAGAATCTCAACAGAAGAGGAAATAGAATACAATTATGATTTCCTATTTATGGACTATTGTAGCTAATGGGCTGGAACCCAGTTCAGCTTAACTTGTAGGATAGCCCAACTCATAGAGTGGGCAGTTCACTAGGTGACTTTAAAAGTACGCCTAACCGGAATTATGCTAAGGCGTTAGGATGTGACATGTTTATTTCGTTATTAGGCCTCATTAGGCCTAAGACGATTTTTTGCCCATACATCCACCATAACATAAGTTTGAAAAAAAAAAAATCAACAATCTCCCCCTTTATCAAACTTATGAACAAAGCACCAAAATGATCAAAAGATCAATACATACTTGTCTCACAAAAATAATCAATCATTATAAAATTGAGACAAGAAATAAAACAACAACAATAAAAAAAAGTGTCAAAAACACAACATGAAAATCAGATATGACATATGACACTATGAAATCAGTTCATGAACAAAAACAAACATAAACATTCTACAAAGAAACAAATTCAATTCCGCAGAAAAAAAAATACTCCCCCTAAGAGAGTCAACCAGAAACAAAAGTAACTTCATTAGTTCAACCAAAGAGAAACAACTAAAAAGAGATCAAATATGCAGTAAAAAAAAATATCCAGAGTACTACCGACAAAGGAAGGAACAAATTACCACAAACACAAGTAACAACACTCCACTCCCCCTTAACTCTACTCCCCCTCTTTGTTCATAAGGTTTGAATGAAACCTCAATGGCGACTTGATCTGTGAGTGGGAAGTATTCATCAGCTTGCTTTCCTACCAGAAATGACTTTCTAAAGATCCATGAAGTAAATGGAGGAGAAAAATTAAAGAAACAAACAAGATTAGAGCAAAGAGTTGAGAAAAAAAATCAAGGGCGGTGTAAAAGGGTTTTATCATAGACAAGAGGTGTGATAGCAAGAAAAAATCAAAAACCCTAAAAAAGCGATTCACTTAGATAAGGACCCAACTCAAATTGATGTGCACACTAGGCGATAGTGTGGGCACACAACAAGCAGACTCGCAAAGTGTGTGAGCATTCAACAGATGTGAGCATGCAAGGAGTAGACATGAAGAGAACAAGTCCTTTAAACAAGTTGTAAGCACAACATCCCAATTTGACAGCAAATTCCAAAAGCATCATACTTTATTCAAAATTAAAAACAATTAAATAAAATTTTGAAATAATGAAATGTTTCACTTGATTTTTTAGGATCAAGACGTATCAATCTCTGCCAATCAACTTAAGTGTCCAATTCTCAATCTTGAAATGCACATAACTCATAAGGAAGAAACCAACATAAAGAACAATCTAGACAACACTTCCTTAATCACATACAAGAAGAGAATAGTCATAAGAGCTCATCTAAGTGTGCGATAGTGTCCTCAAGGGGGGTTAAATGACTCATTGGTCATGAATTATTGTAAAAGAAACTCCCCCTTCCCTTATGCCCTATAAGATTTACATTTTTCTTTTTTTCACCATTTCAAGACATTTGATTTGTCTTTTTCATTTTTCTATATTTTTTTAAACCAAGGGCAAATAACACTCAAAATCATAACCAAGTGTAGCTTTCACACTTGCAAGGAGGTAGTCCTTTTAATGATAGATTTTCTAAAGCATAGGGGTCTCTACATTTCAGAAAATTACTCAAAAACAACTATCACACTTCAAGCAAAGTAGCTCTTTCACAATGGTGACAAGCATAAAGATAAACAACTCAAGATGAGACAAGTTCATGCTATAAAGAAAGTCAACAGTGGACACAACCTACCAGAGTTAGCACATAAGCAAGAGAGAACCTTATATCAACATGCTAACACATCTAAATAGCCTTGATAAACAGAAATAAAGGAAACATGTTAATGCTTTATTCAAAAAAATCAAAGACAACTATTCAAGTTGAAGTAGTCCAATAGACTTCGTCAAGAAAACAAACGTATCATAGTCAAGTGCTTTTGTAAATAAATCATCCAATTTGGATTTTGTGTTCACGTGTGCAAGAGCAATGACATTTTTTTCGACTAACTCTCTAATAAAGTGATGTCTTATGTCAATGTGTTTAGTCCTAGAGTGTTAGATGAGATTCTTAGAGATGTTCATGTCATCACAAAATATTGTCACACTATCTTGATCAATGCCATAATCACACAACATTTGCTTTAATCGTAAAATTTGAGTGCAACAACTCCCTGCAGCAATATACTCAGCCTCGACAGTGGATAGAGAGATGGCATTTTGCTTCTTCCTGTACCATGTGATGAGATTGTTTCCAAGATAGAAACATCCACCTGAAGTGCTCTTTCAATAATCCAAACTTCCTACCCAATTGGCATCACTATATCCAACCGAGCAACTATTAGAATCAAATGAGTACCAAAGACCAAAATCACACATACCTGAAACATATTATATAATTCTATTTACAGCATTCAAGTGCAACTCAAAAGGGTTAGCTTGAAACCTAGCACAAACACTGACACAAAAACAAATATCAGGTCGACTTGCAGTCAAGTAAAGGAGGCTTCATATCATGCTTCAGTGCATCTTAGTGTCTATGTTTTTACAATGTTCATCTCTAGACAGCTTAAGTGTAGCACTCATAGGGGTTCTAGCATGCTTTGCACTCATAGACAAAACATTTTCAACATGTTTCTAGCATACTTAGATTGTGAAACAAACATGCCATTTTCCAATTGTTTAATTTGAAGACCAAGAAACATATTCAACTCCCCTACCATACTCATCTCAAACTCATTTTTCATCAAACTAATGAATTCAAGTGCATGTGAGTGAGATGTAGAGCCAAACACAATATCATCAATGTAAATCTGTGCACATAAGATTTCATTGTTAAGATGCTTGATAAAAATGGTTTTGTCAACATTACCTCGTTCATAGCTATGCTCAAGAAGAAAAGTTGTCAACCTCTCATACCAAGGTCGTGGGGCTTGCTTCAACCCTTAAAGAGTTTTCTTCAATTTGAACACATGATTGGGTTTGTGGGGGTCTTGAAAGCCAATCAATTGTTCAACATACACTTCTTCAGTGAGCATCCCATTCAAGAAAGTGCTTTTGATGTCCATTTGGAATAATTTGATCTTGAGGTAGAAGGCAATGGCAAGCAGCAAGCGAATTGACTCAAGTCGGGCAACAGAGGCGAAGGTTTCATCAAAGTCGATTCCCTCCACTTGAGTATACCCTTGGGCTACAAGTCTAACTTTGTTCCTAACAACATTACCAAACTCATCAGTTTTATTTTTAAAAATCCATTTTGTAATTATTATGTTGATTCCTTCAAGCCTTGGCACAAGTGTCCACACATTATTCCTTTCAAATTGTTCTACTTCTTCATGCATGACTTCAATCCAATGTTAGAGTAGATGCCCTAGAGCCAATCAATTATTGTAGAATTGACTCTTTGTAATAATGTTCATTAATCAATAATAAAAGGTATTTTATTCTATATCGCGTAAATCATTATTATTGCAATATGTATTGATATATGTCCTTAGAATGGTAGAACTGTGACGAGGGTATCAAGTGTTTCAAATCTTGATAGTGAGAACCCTATGAGCACATATGGTGGTCATTCTAGAAATGTCCGTAGCCCCAGTATTATTCTAAAGTAAGGGCACAGATAATACGGTAAGGCTATCATAGTGTTGAACGACCCTGTCGAAAGGCATTGACTGATCTCACTTGTCAAGGTTGTTTGGTGACAACCTGGTGCAACACATGGGTGCTTGTAGTAGGCGGATATACCGCAGCAAGTTCACTGGACTGACCCACCAGAGGATTCCATATGGATGGTAACCCCAATGTCTATGGAACAAATCCTCTAACGAATGGTGGTGCATGTGATCCTTAGACTTGAGATCACCGGAGCGCCTTGTGCACTGATTGGTACAGTTTGACACTAGCCTAACGCAGTTCTATTCAGAGCTGTCAGTACATTGGTGATTGGTTGTATCAAGGAGTGTATCAAGACTATGGTGGATTGACAGAGTATTCATCACTCCCGGGTACGGGAGAAGTTATCTCACGGCGCAATTCAGTATATGGCAATGACACTAAAACTGTGGCCACAGCGAGATTGAGTTGTTGCTCTATCCAGATTATAATACGGGTCATTGGTCCAAAAACTGAATATATAATATCGAGAGTAACCGAAGGTTGACACTATTTCTATGCCTTTGTCTCGTCGAGATAACGTATGATGAAAGGATCGAATTGTACGATAACCATATCGTTGACAGGTAGCTACTTTGCTGAATCCGAATCTATCGGGTGGCCATGATGCCTTGCTAGGGGCCAATCTTGGTCTGTGTATTAGTGAGACGATTAATTGGTGTTAATCGCGATGCTATACACTACCGACATGATGAGGAGCCTATGGGTCACACACATAGAAGATAATTTAAGATCTAAGAAGAAAAAGGATGTTTTCGTCTTTTTGGGCAAAAGGGTATTTTGGTAATTTCACAATGCAATTAAATTTGCTGAGGTCGTAGCCTTTATTTAATTTGTTAGAAAAATTAAATAAGTGAAATTCCATTTAAATATATGTTCGCATATATTTAAATAAATTATCGTTATTGTTAAATGTTAATATATATATTAAATATATATTAATTGATTTTTTAATTGAGATAATGATGAATTAAATTAAAATATCTAATTGGGAGTGTTTGGCAACATGGGGTGTTTGGGTTAGAGCCCAATCCCATTCCATGTGGGAATAGGGAAACTTAGTTTGCCTATAAAAGAAAACGTGTGTGTGAAATTAAACAAGGTTTTTTTTATTAGTTCATTTTCAATATAAAAAAAAAAAACACACAGCAGCCTATACACACTCTCCCACGCCACTTTCACTATTTTGATTGAAAAATCAAATAATTCTTTTCTTCTTGATTTCTTAAGGCTAAGGAGGATCTAGCAAATCCCTCCTTGGTTCTTGGTGGTTGTCTTCGTGTGGACGTCTTGGTTCGATCCTATACTTGGATCGATAGCAAACACATTCAGAGACAATATTGGTGGAGCCTCCAACGTGGGTATAAATATAAACTTTAGATTTATTTTATTTTCCGCAGATTCTTGATATTATACATAAATTGTAAAATTTGTGCCTTGATTTTGGGCTTTAAGGAACGATCTATGGTTGTATAAAATTTTGTTTTCCGCTGAGCAACCGGTCGTTTCCTAACATCCAATTCTCATCTTCCAATGCTTGCCTGGCATTCTTCTGCTCTAGAAGAGACACATAACAAAGATGGTTAATTTCATTTTGTCTTCTTCTTATAACCATTACGTCATTTGGATCTTCAATCACGATTGAAGGAGGATGAGCTTTCTGTATCCACGTTGGTGGATCTTTTCTTCTTGAGTTCCTTCTTTGAGCAATCTCATCAGTGAGATCAACAACCAGCTCAATCTCTTCATTTTGCAACGATGAATCAAAATATGAATCTTTACATGGAGCAGATCCAATTGTTGCAGCACCAGAAGCGTATGGAAGCATGTCACTACAAGAAATATATTATATTGTGACAAAATTAATTTTATCAAATGTTATTTTGTCACAAGTAATATAGTTATTATGACAAAATAAAGAAACATCACATTAAGTATGATAAAGAAAATATATAGCAATTAAAAAAAATATTGTCATAATGTTTTATCACAATAAAGAGACTCATAATAAATGTAGTGAAGAAAAACATTTTTATCATAATATTTCATCACAAATTTTTTGCGCAAAATTTTGACATCCAAGTAAATTGTTTATTGTGATAAACATATTTTGTCATAAAACATTTTAGTCACTATATTTAGTCATACATGCTATAACTACAAATTATTTTGTCACAAAAGAATTTATTTGTTATTACAAAAAAAAAAAAAAAAATGAATCATAATATCTGTTTGAAATAGAGGTAGTAATGGCAAAATGATTAAAAAAAAAAAAAAAAAAAAAAAAAAAAAAAAAAAAAAAAAAATAAAATAAATAAAAAATAATAGTCAAAATTTAAGCGTCGAAATAAATTGTTTATCGTGACAAACATATTGTCCTAAAAAACTTTATCACTATATTTATAATACATGCTATATTTACAAACTAATTTGTCCACAAAGAATTATTTATCATCACCCAAAAAACAAAAAAAAAAAAAAAACCAAAAAAAAAAAATCATTTATAAATGTTATAATGGAGGTATTGTGACAAAATATTTGAGTCAAATTGTAACGCCCCACTTGAGGTACCTAGCTAATGTTTCTTCTTTTGCTCTTATTTAGTTGGTTTATTAGTATTATTGTTTGTTGACCTTTGATTGAGTGATATGTTGAATACTTGCCCTGAAATTGGTTGAATAGAAGAAGTTCAGTGTTCCAGGCTTCGCCGGAGTGAAGAGAATCTTCGCCGCGGCGAAGAGGTGTTGAAGCCATAGGAAACTCTGGACAGTTTCACCGCGGAGACATAATATTCTTCGCCGCGGCGGACGGGCTGACCCAAATGTTTGTTAAGTTTTAGATATTTTCTTCCCTAAGGGCAATTTGACCATTCTCCCCTAATTAGTAGGAAAAGTGGGGAGTAAATGTAAGGAATTTTCATGGAGAATATGTTGATATGGGGGTGTGTTTGTAATGAATCAAAATATAGATGGAATTCCCAAGGAAGAGTAAGGGCAAAATGGGAATGCTTGTGCAATAAATTTCATTAAAAGGAATTAATCATTACAAACCCTTCATTCTTCTTCTCCATCGCTACTCTCCTTTCTTACTTCCTCTCAATTTCTCTTTCTTTTGTCAAGGAGTTTTAAAGGGCTTTTGAGTGATTAAGGGTAGAAAATCAATCTAAGGCATCCTAAGGTAAGGATTCTTGCTTTGGTTGTGAAGCTTTGTGAGTTTTTATGTATATTGAATTTTGAGGTCTTTTGGTTTATTGTTAAGAGTGAGAAAGAGTCAAGCAAACCAAGAGAAAGGAAGAGCTAGTGAGATCTCTCTATAACAAGGTAAGTAAATCCCAACCCAAGTTGAGATTTAAGAATTTTCTTGATTAGGGTTTTTAATAGCAATTATGTATGTATGTATATACATGTTTTATGCTATGTTCTTGAGTTTTAAATGGAGATTATTATGCTTGTGGTTGTTCATACACTTCATTGTGAGAAGTGAGATGTGGGTTGGAAATGTAGTTTGAGATGGAATTGAAGGATATTGAGAAATCCTTTTTGGAAGTGCTATTCTATGGCAGGAATTATGGCTATGTGAGGGAGTTTTTCCCCATTTTGGATGGTTAGAGAAAGACATAGAATATTGTTATAGTAGAGTTTTGTTATGCACTTGAGTTGTTTGATGAAATGCCTAATAGAGGTTTGAGTATGAGTAGTGAACTTATATTCTTGCAACATTGCATGTTGGCATTTCATAAGTGCATTAGTGGAGATGAACCATCCATAGGCATTAATTGTGCATTGAAGTGACCTAAGAAAGAGTAGGAAACTTTGTGTATGCACTTGCTCTATGAGTAGAGAACTTTGTGGATGCAACTACTCTAAGGGTAGAGAGAATGAGAAGTGCTAGAGTAGAGTGAATGAAGAGTATTAGAAATGGGTTGATGCTTTGTGATCATCACCCGACAGTTATGAGAATCGGGTTGATGCTTCTGATCATCACCCGAATAGTTATTAGAATCGGTTGATGCTTTGTGATCATCACCCGATTAGTTATTAGAAACGGTTGATGCTTTGTGATCGTCACTTGAAAGTCATGAGGACGGGTAGATGCTTTGTGGTCTCCACCCAATAGTTACGAAAACCGGGTAGGTGCTCGTGATCCCCACTCGCGTAGTCACTAAGAACGGGTTGGTGCTGTGTGAACTCCACTCGACAGTCATGAAGAGTGAGATGGTGCTGTGTGAACGCCATTCGGCCGTACCTCCGGTAAGATGAGGACATGACGTTAGTAGAAAACAACAGAAATGGAGGAAAGAATTAAGAGAAATACATACGGGGATAAACAGATAGAGGGTTTACTTACTGAGCATTATTTTGTGCTCACCCCGTTATTTTCCTTTGTGGATGCAGGATCTAGGTGATGATGCAGTCGGAGGGGCGTCGGCAAGCGAGGAGCAATAGCTACACTGTTTCCCCTGTTTTTGTCTTTGTAAATGGCTTTTTGTAAATGATGCGCTTTGTGTATAAAAGACTTATTACATATAATAAAAAGAAAAGTTTTGGGCCCATTTTCTATCATTATTATGCATGCATTGTACTAGTTACAGCAGTTCTTACACAAATTATATATGATATTTTATGACAAAAATTTGCTAAAAATATATATATAATATGGTCTCCTTTAATTTATATTTTTAAAAACTCGAAAAGGCCAAAAAATTGTTAAAAATATAAAATCATTAATAATTTTATAAATGTAAATATTATGTACCATTTTCGGCTTTAATGATAAAAGAATACAAATCAAATTCAATTTGAATACAAATATTTACATTTTCGACTTTAATGTTATAGACTTAATATTTGGATCACATGTTAAATATTAATGTCTATATTACATGTTCACATCAAAGATGAAATTACAAAAAATAAATCGATTCAGCCATGGTTACAAAAAGGGAAACATAGAGTTGGGCGAAAAAGAAAAAAAGGAATGTCCTTATGAGCTCTCCTTTGATTCTTTTTCTTTGGTGTTACAACGAAAAAGGAAAAATTTGAATTGGGCAAAAAAGAGAAAAATTGAATTGGGTGAAGTTGCCTTTGGTCTCTTCTTTTCTTTGTAAAATTGAATTGGGAAAACCAAATCCTTAAAGAAGAAAAATAAAACGCAAGAAGGAGAAGAAGCAAAGAGAGGGGACAATACACTCTAAAACGCAATTGTTTCCCTCACACACTTTAGCTGTGAGCTTGTATTTTTAGATAGATATATCAAACAAAATAAATATGTATAATTAGTAAGTAAAAAAAAAAAAAATTAAAAAATGAGCAGGTTTGCCTGAGTGGTTTATGGGAAGAGTTGAGAGAAAAGTGCACGGGTTCAAATCCCATAGTACCCATATTTAAAAAAGAAACGGTTTTTGCTTTGGTTTTTTTTTTTTAATTTTTTTCATTAATGTTTAGCAGTTCCGGCAATGATCTTTGCACACAATTTACTCTTAATTTAGAAAAAGAAAAGAAAAAAAAGATCTCATTTTAGTATATTAGAATATATTCTAATCCAATAAAAATACAACGATAATCCATGGTTTATGCTTCTTATATAGACTTACAAATTATCCTAACTCCTAATATAAAAGGATTCTAATGATATAATACCTTAATTTTGTAATGAGTAATATTCCTAATCATACCTAACAATACTTAATCGTAACACTACTCCAACTTCTAATAATAACTCTAGACCAATAAAACTTGACTAAATTAATTAATATTAGAAAAAGATCCTACAACCAGTATTTGATTCATGAATAACATAATATTTATACCGTACAGGCGATTGTCTCGTCTTCTTTGGAACACTTTGATTCTTTTGGGTTGCCATGTACTAAAGTATATACAATTTATGATCATATGAAATTAGAAAATTGAGATAAATTATACAATTCAAGTTACCCTTGAGGTGGGTGTTTGATATGTGGTTTAGTTAATACTCTATTTAATTTAATGTGTCATTTCTAATTTATTGCAGCATGGACTCGATTGAGTGATTGATTTAAACATATAATTTTATAGGGCGAATGAGAATATATATGCATGTAAATGATGAATATATATTAGCTTGAAATTATAAAAAAAAAAAATCAATTACAATATTTATAATTATGACAAATAATAATATATATTTTATATATTAAAGATAGACATTTTTTTTTTAATAAGAATAAGTAATTGATTAATTAAATAGATATAAAAACTTGAAAAAAGCTTAATTGAAAAATTTGGGCTGTTAAATTTATAAAAATTCTGAAGGGTCGAATAATATAATTTGTGTTGAATATGATGAATAATAATATCTATTTTATATATTAAAGATAAACATTTTTTTTAATTAAAAATCAGTCTATTATATATAAGAAAAAATTAAAATTGTTAAACAAAAGAAAAAATATATAAAATATAAATTAATAAAAAACCAACTTTTAATAATTAAGAAAAAAAATCAAATTTCAAATAAATAGAAAAAATTACCTAGGCCTTTATCCATGGTTGTTAAATCGTGTATCGAAAACCTAATTTTTTGAATCGTGTATCATGTATCGTATCGTATCGCAAGATATATCTTTTTCAAAAAAAAATTAATAAAATAACAAAAATTTTCTAAAAATTAATATCATCCCCATGATTAATTAACAAATTTTTTTGTATTATTGACTTTAAATTATGGTATTACATAATCAAAATTAATCACAAAATTAAGAATTTATATCATTTCCTCTCAACTATTCATATCATTTCCAAAATCAATGTCAATATCTATAACTCCACTTGTATTATTATTATTATGCAAAATGGGCAACACATCTTCCTTTTCACTTTCTCCATGAAAAATGGGTAAATTTGGGCAAATTTTAGTGAACCGGGTTGAGTGACCTGGATTCGACCTGAAGATTTTTTTGGACCTTTGACTCAAATTAATAAAGTCATATTGATTTGTATCGATATTTTTAAGGATACAAACAAAATACGTATCGTATCGTAAGATACTAACAACCATGCTTTTATCTTTTACCCACCCCACCGACCTAAAAACTCCACCCTCAATTTTCTTTCATGCCTACTGCTCACCTTCCCTCATCCCCATCGACTTCCCTCCAATAGCCCCAAAACCTAACAACCTCCAATCGAAATCACTATGAACTCTAGCAGGTGGCTACCTTTTCTAATTTATTTTCTTCTTTCTGTTCATTCTTGTTTTCCCTCTCTCACTATTTGTTTAATGTTTTCATGGATTTGTTCATTTTCAAGGTGAATTTGATAGTTGCTTGGGGCGCACTGGTTGCTTGTGTTGGGTTAATATAATGTTTAGTTTGGAGGTTTTTGTTTGTTGCAGTAATGGTTTTAGTGCGCATTGGTTTCCAGAATCACACCGTGCTATTCCAGGTCGAGTGCGAATTGGACGGTGGTGGAGGCTATGGCGACAGCGACATGTAGGGAGGCAAAAGAGGAAGGGGCGGTAGCGGAAGGGCTTGTTACAACTATGAACAGAATAGTCATTTGGCTAGGGATTGTCACCAGGGAGGCGGCGGCGAATTTCGTTTGAAGGTTTGATTTTTAAGGCTTATTTACTGAATGTTTGGCATTTTCAACTTTAAATTTTTTCATTTGAGTTGGCATGTTGCGTTTAAATTGATTATATGGTGCATTGCCTTGGTTGTGTGGGAGAAATTAATGGAAAATGGAATTTATTGAGCAATAATATATAATTGTGGAAATATAGAGACAAAATTTCAGCATTTTTGTTGGTGTTCTTATTATGATTTACTATAATCAAAATCCTATTACTTGTTGAATCCATTGTTCTCGAATTCAGCTTTGATTCAATATCATTAATTTGATGATAATTTGTTTGTCATACACATTAATTTTTTGTGTTTGCCCATTATCCTCAATGTTTATGGTTTAGCGTAAACATGGTCTAATATTAGCAATTACTAACCTGTGCCTCTACAAAGGAATTGAACCTTATCCGAATGAAATAGAGAGGGAAAAGGGCGAAATCAGATATGGTGAAGCCAAAATCTAAGCTGCTTTTTATCATACACATACAAGTGTAGGTTGCATTCTTTGGTGAATTGCCTAACGTTTTTTTGCTTTGTATTGTTTTGGGTTCTGATATCTCACTATCATTTTATTCAGGCAAAATGACATGCACCCAAAAACTAGGAAGATCCTGTACAAACTAAGATTGACAAAAATCTTTAGCGGCGTCTTTGCCATGGCTAGTGAAGGCATATTAGAACAACTGCAAAAGGTGGAGCCATATGTCACTTATGGGTAAGAGACAAACATTACTTTCCATTATTTTGTGATATGATCTGTTGGATGTTTACCGTGAGGATCAAACTACAAGCATTTGGTGCATCTCATAAATGGCATGACTTTTGTATGATATGCATTTGCAGGATGATGAATGCTGAAATCTAGAATAATCTAGAATTGTAACTTCTCCGAGGATGCATCATTTTATCACTTCATATATTCTATTATCCCTTAATTAAGTAATAAGAAGATAAGTGTGTTCTGTTGAAGGATACAACTATGATCAAGTTCTACAGATATAATTAATTCTTGAGCATCTCGGTTTATGTTTTTGATGTGGGAGTGCTACTGGTGTTCATGAATCAGTAGCTTTTATTCCTTCAACCAAATTGCTTATTCAGGAAATCATTTTGTCAGTTTATCATCTTTAGCTTCCCAATGCAAATAATTTGTAGGATGTTGCCCTACTGCGGAGTAATGATTAACCCTTATGTGCCAAATACTCCTAGCTTTAAGTCAATGGAGATAGTTATAATGTTGTTTTTTCTTAAGTATATTACTCAATATTGACTAGTTCCAACCTCCATGGGCTCACCTTTAACACCCAATAGTAGCTACTTTGTACTACCTTACATTTCCATTCTCTCTTAAGAATTTCAACCACTTTATGCTTTTCCAAATTTTTTTTAATGCTATAAACATTGTTCATATTGTATTGACAATATTTTTACCTTTTTTTGTTTTTGTTTTTTTAACTCTTCAGGTTTTGGATGCCACCAAGTCTCTTCCTCCAAGGGAGTTGCTGCTTTCTTGATTACTTATTCGTGTGTGCTGGGCAAGTATTACTATTTGGTCTATAGATATTTCCATGTTGAAACCTTGGAGGCTTGGAAGAACACTTTTCTCGCCGCTGACCAAAACCTTTTTCGGAGTTGTTTTCGCTGGGGAATTATTTACAGATTGCAGGCTGCTGCTCCCTCCTTTTTCTTCTTATTTTGGTTGCGTATATAAGCAGGATTTTAGTAGTTGTGAATAATTTTTGGGTTCTTTGGGTGGATGGTTCTTTTGTGTATAGCATGTGCAGTTGGCTTTTGTATACCAAAGTACGACATTGTTTTTGTGTTGCTGGTCATTTTGTATAGTCCTCTTTGAGGCTTGCTTGGTGGCTTTTTTGGAATGTAAATCCGTGCTACCTTTTTTTTTTTTTTCTTTGGCTTGGTTCCTTGGGCTAGTCCAAGGAACTTGGCTTCGTAGGGGTCCTCTTTTTGGGACGCAATTCTTTTATTCTTTATATAATTACCTTTTACCCAAAAAATATACAAGAAGGGTGTGTTTGGTTCGATGAATGTTTTATTGTTGAAAATGTAGGATTACTTCCATGATAGATTACCTTGAAGATCGCGAGGGAATGTTATACTAATATGTTTAGTTAGATTAGTGGGTATAAATAATTAAAATATTTGGTTGGGAAGAATATAATATTATCGATAGAGGCTTTTATTGAATTGTCCTTTCTTTTTAATATAATAATAATAATAATATTGTTAATAATAATAATAACAATATTGTTGTTGTTGTTGTTATTGTTATTATTATTATTTTATTATTATTATTATTATTTAAATAAATTCCTTTAACTCTCTATATTTGAGAATTTAGCTAAAACATCCCCAACAACATAACAAAGTTTAAATTTTAACAAAATATCCTCAACCATCTAAGATCACCACCGACCATCGACCATTGGCACCAGTCTCTAAAACAGAACACGACCAACGAGATTAGGCTAGTTGTATGCCATTTCAGCTGTTTTTAGCCAGATCGAAGGTCGAAAACAGCTAGATCACTATGGATCTATTTGAAAACGAACAAATCCATGGTGATCTGGCTGTTTCCAGCCAAATCCACGTTGATTTGTCTGTTTTAGGTCAGATCGAAGGTCGAAAATAGCCTGATCGCCATGGATCTGGTAAAAAAAGGCCACAAATGGTTGATCTATTCTGGCTAGATCCATGGCGATCTAATGGTTTTCGGCCTTCAATCTGACCAAAAACAGCCAGATCAACGCATGGCTAGCCAGATCCCGCTGATCGTGCATCAATATGGTGACTATTGCCAGTGGCCGACGATGGTGGTTGGCGGCCGGTGATAGTCTTTGGTGGCTAGGGATATTTTGTTAACTTTTAAACTTTTTGTGGATACGGTGTTTTAGCTAAATTCTAAAATGTAGGGGATTTTGGTTATTGTTATTTGGTAGACATTTGAAGGCAATTGTGTCCATAATGGTATTTAATTAAAGGCAAAATGGGTATAAAATTAAGATTACCTTGGTAATCTTTAAATACCACCCCTTGAGGAGGTAATCTAATTACCCTATATTTAACCTACAGTAATCACTATTGGTATTGAAAGATTACCGTAATTTTTTATTATTTGATAACCAAACAAGAGAACATCCAAAATTAAAAATAGATTACCAGAGTTATCTTTCCAGAGCCTAACCAAACACACCCAAAGGGTTATGCGAAGATAGAGCAACAAAGTATATTGAGATGACAAAAAATATTTTTCACGCCTATATTATTTTGACAATAACAAATTTGTCATGTAAAAATATTTGTATTAAAAATTATTTTTCATGCCATTAATTTTTTTGCAAAATTATTTCTGTCACTATACAATTTTTGACAAATAGTATTATCATATAAACAAACATGTGACAAAATAAATGTTTCACAATAAAGTCAATGATAAATAAATTTGGGTCACTATCAAAATTATGAGAAAATAATTTAGTCATTATTCACAATTTTGACAAAAATAATTTGGTCATCATATATTATTTTCTCACCATAAAGCTTATCATTTGGTCCTTAAATGTAAATCAATTGTGACAAAATATTACTTATAGTGATAAAAATTGTCTTCTATTGTTACAAATAATTTATCACAATAAACTAGTTTACAGTGACAAATTATTATTACCACAATAAATAATTAGGCTATGGTGACCAAACTCTCTTTCGTCACCATACACTTAAGTGTACGGGTTTAATGTGACCAATACAATTCCTCACATTAGCGAAATGTTCACAATTTTGATATCTATAATGACAAGTTATTTTGTTGCGGGAAGCCTAAATTCTTGTAGTCATGCTTGAAGAGGACTTTGGTTCAGGTGATTCAGTTGTGTTCACACCATCTTGTATGGGCATATGAGGAGCAAACATGTCTTGAATTTCACATTCTTGAGAATAATATGAAAAATCTTCTTCATCACTAAACACAACATTAATGGATTCTAAAACTTTTTCAGAATGCATGTTATAGATCCTAAAGGCACGACTATTGGAAGAATATCCAATAAAAACTCCTTCATCACTCTTTGAATCAAACTTACGTAAATTTTCTTTATCATTCAAGATAAAACATTTGCATCCAAACGCATAAAAGTAAGAGAGATCAGGTTTCTTACATTTCCAAAGCTCATAAGGAGTTTGAAGGGTACCTTTTTTGAGATACACTCTATTGGAAATGTGACAAGCCATGTTAATGACTTCAGTCTAAAGTCTTATAAGAAGCTTTTTGGCATTAAGCATTACCCCAGCTATTTCTTGAAGCACTCGGTTTTTCCTCTCCACCACACCATTTTGCTGAGGTGTTTTTGGGGCAGAGAATTTGTAATACCCACATTCAGAAATATGGTAGGGATTATTTTATCGTCATAGTGAATATATTTAACTAGTTTTATAAAGGAATTCCATAAAAGTTTCAATAGGGGCAAAATGGTCATTTCACACAGAATCACATGTTCAAGTGAAAAGTGAGTATGATAAATATAATGTATTAAGTGTGCTAGCCATGAGAATAGAGTGGTAGAAAGGTTATGGACAATACACATAATGTGATGCCGAGATAAATACGTGTTTGTAAAGTAATAGAAAGAAATTAAAAAATAAGGGTAAAATGGTCTTTTCACTCACAACTAGATGAAAAAGTGGGGAGTGAAAATGACCAAGAACATGTGTTAAATCCATTGAAAGTGAGGGTATATCAGTAAATGCACGTATGGCATAATTGGAATTATCATAAAAGAGCAAGGGCAAAATGGGAATATATATTTATTTATTTAGTTATAAGGTTTCAATTGACAAAACCCTAGCCATTCTCATCCCTTGAGCATGCCACCTTCTTCCCCCATTTCTCCTCCATTTCTTCAAAGTCTTCCAAGAGAATTACATGAGAATTCATGCCTAAGTGAATATATGTTCATTTTGTGGCTTTCTAAGGTAACAATTTTAACAAAAGTTTGTGATTTGTGTTTTATAAGTATGAGTTCTTATGAATTTATGTGTTTTAGCATGAATCAATGGCGAAAGTGAGCAAATGAAGCAAATAAAAGGATTCTTGCAAGAAAAAGGTAAGTAAACCCAATCTAAGCTTTAATTTGAGTAGTATATGTGCAAGTTGATTCTAGAGTGTTTGTGTATGATGTATGATAAGAAATATTGGCTGTTTAGATGCTTGTTTGATAGAGAATAATGTGTAGAAGTTCAGCCAAGATGAGTAGTTATGTAGATGTGATGTTTTGGTTGAACTTTGGATGAAATTTTGATGAGTTGATGTTGGAATTTGGAAGTGTTGAATCCGGCCAGATTTGAAGTTAAGTTTGGTGAGTTTTTGCTCCAATTTTGGTGGATTTGGAGAGATGCGGAAGTGTGGCCAACCAAATATTTGCATGTGCATGTGAATTGTTTGATGAAAATTCAAAGAGAAATGCATGCATGAGTTTGTTAAATCTTATTGAAGAAATTGTTTGAGAAAGGAAAGAATTGGAGTTGAAAGGTTATGTTAGGCTTAACCAAGTGTAAGTTTTAGTATTCGAGAGTGCATTTTGTTATGCCAAAATTTAGAATATACTTGGTCATGTTAGTTCAATGAAATGAATGACCTTTAGTGCATGGTTCAAGTTGCTTGAACTTTTAGCATTAGTTTGAATGGCATATTGTATTTAGTCATTGAATTATGAGTTTTGAAATTATGACTTTAGAAAAGTTGCATATTAAATTGTTGCAATAGTGTAGTATTGATGATAGTAAAAGATGGGTGATTATATTATAACATTACAATATGCCACAATAAATTGTCAAGCTTGTATGCTTGAAATTAGAAAGATCATTCAAAGAATGGCTTGGCCAAATGAGTATATTGTTGTTTCTTGTTTTGAGATTAGTTATAAATAATATGTAATAAGTGATTTTATTGTATAAAGAATAGAAAAGTTTTCCCAAGTATAAACATCAAAGAAATAGAAGTTTAGTTAATGTATTAAATACAAGACCATTTTAGAATTGATTGGTATGAGTATAGTTTTCATGCCTTATTATATATTACAACCTATAGAATTTTGCAAGAAGATATTGAGAATATGTTGTATTGGCCAAAAGTTTAGTTAAGAGTGTTAGAAAGAAATTAGAATTTAGCCAAAGTATATATGTTGTGCCACATGTTACATTGAATTTACAATGATTAATATGGCATTATAGATTAATGTATAGAATGTAGCCAAAAGGAAAGAAGAAAGAATGGCATGTATAACAATTGAAGTTGATGGTCATGTAAGAGAATGCAAATTTATGGCATTAAGATTTGTATTTAGAAAGTTGTACAAGACATGTTTGTTACATTAAAAAAATATTAGAGAGTTGTTTAATGACATGGTTATGTGACATATAAGTTTGAGAAAATTTAGTAGCATAAATGGGCAAGTTAGTAGACTTACTACCTAAGTTGTGGCATCGATTTTTATAGAAGAAATTAGATTGCCCAAAATGTAGAATTCATTCCCTAGCTGAATTGTGCCGTTTTAATATCTCACTAATAGAATTATAGAAGAGTAGAAATTGTGAGAGCTAATGTGCTTGTGTACATGTACATTTTACATAGCATGATAGAATTGAGGAATTACATAATTATGTAGAAATTATAGAATCGCATACATACACACGATGCATAGAATTCAGAAATAAAGAATAAAATAGAAAATGTTTAATTTAAGCGTGTTACTAAAATAGAACTTTGGGCTTTCCAAAAAAGTATAGAAATAAAAGCCTTAGAATTAATAGAATACATGCCAGAGTCAAATACATATTTTGGAATCATGCATAAACAACATATAAATGCATGACATAGCATAGCATATATTTTAGATATTTTAAAATTATTGGAAAATGTCTAGCTAGTTATTTTGCAGATTTACAGAGCATGTTTTCAGAGGGTTGTTGCAATGGGGAACTTGTGAGCATTTGCTATGTTAGCTAGTGGTGACAGAGATGTAGAAGTTTCTCACATGCACACCGCCATCAGTGAGCGGCCTCAAAATAGAAAATAAAATTGTATAGTCCACTAGAAGTGCATGTGGATGAGGACTGTACCCATAAAAAATTTCAGAATATGCTCACACGGCCAGGGTTCCAAATCCATGCCTCAGCCTAGTCCGATCGACAAACCATAACAGAATACAGAAAGAATTTCAGAAAGAAAGAAAAATAGAATAAGAAATAGAAAACAGAAAGACTTTTAGAAAGAAAGGAAAAGAATTAGAAAAGAATGTTCAGAAAGAATACAAACATGATCATTTGCATATGCATTAGACATTTTATGTGCATTGCATCTTATGCATTTATGCATAGATTAAAGAGTTTATTTTATTAGTGCATGTCTGACTAGCCAAGAAAAGAAAATAGAAGCCCGTGAGAATAGAGAAGAAAAGAAAATAGAAGCCCATGAGAATAGCCAAGAAAAAAAAAAATAAAAACCCATGAGAATATAGAAGTAAAGAAAATAGAAACCCATGAAAATAGAGAAGAAAAAAAAAATAGAAAAGAAAAGAAAATAGAAGCCTACAAGAATAGAAAACAAATTAGAGATATACAAGAAAAGAACATAAATTAGAACATGCTAGAAAAGAACAGAAAGTAGAAACATTACAAATAGAAAGGAAACTTAGTGATTTGTTGAGTAGAGAAATAAAACAGAAAGTTATAATATAGCAGAGAAGAGAAATAAAATGATAAAGAATAGCACAACCTTAGAAGGATTCAAAAAGATTTGAGAAAAATAGAAGACTGCTAAGTAGTACGCCTGAGCATAGTTAGATTTGGTTTACTTACTAAGCATTTATAGCTCACCCCGTTGCCTTCCTTATTTTTGCAGGTATTAGATTGTAGTTTTCGGGAGGCGTCAAGTTGGCGAGAGGATTGCACACACTGTCTCAGTGAAGAATTTTAATGTGGATTTATATATGTGAGAAATAATCTTTGTGTAATAGTATGTTATAACTGGATTAAGGATAAAAATTTTAGACAAACACCCTTTTTAAACTAGCAATTCTCTGGATTCTCTCTATGGGATACTCAGTGAATACTTGCCTAGTGAGACATTACATAATTCATGGAAGATGCCTTGCGAATCACAAAAATTAGTAAAACCAGCATTCTCAAATTCCTTTCCATGGTCACTCCTAATTCTCACAATGTTTGTAGCCATGGAACTCTTCTCAACAAGCAACCTCTTAGCCAATTTTTGAAAAGCATTAAAGGAGTCAAATTTCTCACGTAAAAAATCAACCAAAGTAAACCTTGAAAAATCATCAACACAAACAAACACATACCTCTTACCTCCTAAACTCTCAGTTTGCATAAGACCCATTAGATCCATATGGAGCAATTCCAAAACACATGAGGTATTGAGATTAGATAAAACTTTATGAGATATCCTGGTTTGTTTACCTTGTTGACATGGACCACACACATTACCTTTTGGAGATTCAAGTTTTGATACCCCTTTAACCACTTCTCTTTTTGAAAGTCTTACCAAGTCCTTGAAGTTCATGTGACCAAGTTTCTCATGTCACAAGTTAGTAGAATCAGTTTTGGAGCTGAAACATGACACACGGTTAGAAAGTAAGTAACAATTGTCATTGGACCTTTTACCCTCAAGTAAAGAGACACCTTTACAATTCAAATTTTGACATTTGTCCTTTGAAAATTGAACTACAAAATTTTTATCACAAATTTGACTAATACTAATCAAATTAGTTTTCAAACCATCAACAAGTAAAACAACTTTCAAAATAGAAAAATTAGGTAGAACAATTGACCCTTTACCAAGAATTTTACCTTTCTTTCCATCATCATATGTGACACGCCCACCATCAATCGATTCAAATTCAGTCAAGAGAGATTTATTACCTGTCACATGCCTCAAACAACCACTGTCTAGATACCAAAGATCATTTTGAAATGCAAGCAAAGAGGTATGAGACACAAAACAATTCACATCAGTCTTAGGTTTCCAAGTTCTTTTGGAAGAAAAACCATTGTTAGCATTATACTTCACATTAGAAAACAAACTATGATTTTCAAGAACTTTCTTCGAATAAGCAATAAACCTGAAGCATTTGGGTCTGATGTGACCCTTTTTGTTACGAAAATGACCCACCGAAATGAATTTTGATACCTTCATAGCTTGTCTCACAACAACATCTTCAGCAGGAGTTTTGGTGGCTTTAACAAATGTCCATGCACTAGAATTCGATGTGCTAGCACCAGGACTAAAACCCAAGCCATACCGATCTCCGAAGGATTTTCCTTGACCAATGACTTCATCAAGCTTGAGAGAACCTACATTCAATTTATCAATACTGGCCTTTGTTAGAGTAGATACCCTAGAGCCAATCAATTATTGTAGAATTGACTCTTTGTAATAATGTTCATTAATCAATAATAAAAAGGCATTTCATTCTATATCGCGTAAATCATTATTGTTGCAATATGTATTGATATATGTCCTTAGAATGGTAGAATCGTGACGAGGGTATCAAGTGTTTCAAATCTTGATAGTGAGAACCCTATGAGCACATATGGTGGCCATTCTAGAAACGTCCGTAGCCCCAGTATTATTCTGAAGTAAGGGCACAGATAATACGGTAAGGCTATCATAGTGTTGAACGACTCTGTCGAAAGGCAGTGACTGATCTCACTTGTCAAGGTTGTTTGGTGACAACCTGGTGCAACACATGGGTGCTTGTTGTAGGCGATTACACCACAGCAAGTTCACTGGACTGACCCACCAGAGGATTCCATATGGATGGTAACCCCAGTGTCTATGGAACAAATCCTCTAACGAATGGTGGTGCATGTGATCCTTAGACTTGAGATCACCGGAGCGCCTTGTGCACCGATTGGTGTAGTTTGACACTAGCCTAACGCAGTTCTTTTCAGAGCTGTCAATACGGTGGTGATTGGCTGCATCAAGGAGTGTATCAAGACTATGGTGGATTGACAGAGGATTCATCACTCCCGGGTACGGGAGAAAGTTATCTCACGGCGCAATTCAGTATATGGCAATGACACTAAAACTGTGGCCACAGTGGGATTGAGTTGTTGCTCTATCCAGTTTATAATACGGGTCATTGGTCCAGAAACTGAATAAATAATATCGAGAGTAACCGAAGGTTGACACTATTTCTATGCCTTCGTCTCGTCGAGATAACGTATGATGAAAGGATCGAATTGCACGGTAACCATATCGTTGACAGGTAGCTACTTTGCTGAATCCGAATCTATCGGGTGGCCATGATGCCTTGCTAGGGGCCAATCTTGGTCTGTGTATTAGTGAGACGATTAATTGGTGTTAATCGCAATACTATACACTGCCGATATGATGAGGAGCCTAAGGGTCACACACATAGAAGACAATTTAAGATGCAAGAAGAAAGAAGGGCGTTTTCGTCTTTTAAGGCGAAAGGGTATTTTGGTAATTTCACAGTGCAATTAAATTTGCTGAGGTCGTAGCCTTTATTTAATTTGTTAGAAAAATTAAATAAGTGAAATTACGTTTAAATGTGTGTTCGCACATATTTAATTAAATCATCATTATTGTTAAATGTTAATTAAATATTAATTGATTTTAATTGAAATAATGATGTATTAAATTAAAATATCTAATTGGGAGTGTTTGGCAAATTTGGGCGTGTTTGGGTTGGAGCCCAAGCCCATTCCATATGGGAATAGGGCAACTAAAATAAGACTATAAAAGAAAAGGTTTTAGTTGGAAAAAGTGTGTGTGTTATTTTATTCATTCTTCAATTTTGAAAAGAGAAAAAACCTCCAGCCAAAAACTCTCCCACGCCACTTTTACTGTTCCATTGAAAAAACAAACACTTTTGTTTTCTTCTTGATTTCTTAAGGCCAAGGAGGATGTAGCAAATCCCTCCTTGGTTCTTGTTGATTGTCTTCGTGTGGACCTCTACGGTTCGGTCCTACACTTGGATCGGTAGCAAACACGTTCAGAGACAATATTGCTGGAGCCTCCAAACGTGGGTATGAATCTAAACTTTAGATTTATTTTATTTTTCTGCAGATTCTTGATATTATACATAAACTGTAAAATTTGTGCCTTGATTTTGGGCTTTAAGGAACGATCTACGGTTGTATAAAATTTTTTGTTTTCCGCTGAGCAACCGGGTCGTTTCCTAACAGCCTTAGCCTCAGTTAGTTTAGTAGTTAGACCAACAATCTTTTCGGACAAGGCTTTCTTTCGCTTCAACAAGGTTGCATTTTCAATTCCAAGAGATTGCAACTTTTTCACTGCCTTTAGCCAATGGTCATACATCTTATCATATGCTTCTTGTTGTTCAGCGTAGATATCAATAGTGTCATCCAAAGACTCACTCTTACTATCTTCTTGATTCACGGTGAGGGCAAGAACATTTTCATCATCATCGAACTCATCTTCCTGACTTAGTCACTCTCACTCAAAGCAGCAATCATAGCCTTACCTTTCTTCCTTTTTAGTGTGTTAGTACATTTAGATTGTATATGCCCGAACCCCTCACACTCAAAGCACTTGATCCCTTATTTTTTCATTACCTTATCTTTCAAAAATCTTTTTGAAAAGGTATCAAGGATTTGTTGGTCATAAAACTTTTTCACAAAGGGTTTTCTGCCATTTCCACTCTCAAAAGGCTCTTTCATGTTTTTCTTTAAAAACTTTGCAAAATTCTTTATAAGTAAAGCACAATTTTCATCATCCAAGCCACTTGAATTCACATTTTCATAAAGTTTAGAATATACCTCATGTTTGAGAGCCAAATCTTTGCTCGGTTTTTGTTTATCCCAACGTTTCAAGTTCAGTTCATAGGTTTGGAGAGAGCCAATGAGTTCATCAATGTCCATGACATCCACATCACAGCATTCTTCAATGGTGGTCACTTTTGACATAAACCTCCGGGGAAGTGAGCAAAGAACTTTCCTGACAAGTTCAATATTAGAATATGTTTTTTCCCAAAACAAAACATTCATTAGAAATGTCACACACCCTACCATAAAGATCAGTGATAGTCTCATCATCATGCATGTTCAAATTTTCAAAATCAATCAGAAGTCTTCTAAGTCTATTTCGTTTAACAGCACTAGTGCCCTCATTTTTTACTTGTAGCCTATCCCAAGCATCCTTGGAACGTTCACAGTTGGCTATGAATTTCATTTGATTAACATTAACAACATTAAACAAAGCATGAATGACTTTAGAGTTATAGTTTAAAATAATTAACTCATCAACAGTCCAACTAGCAACCAATTTTGGTCTAGAAACCTCATTTTCAACAATAACCAAAGCTGTCCAACCATCCACAACCATGGACCAGACTCTTTCATCAATAGACTTAAGAAAAGCACGCATCCTAGATCTCCATGTATAGTAGTTAGGACCTTCTAACAAAGATGGTCTATGAGCATACCCTCTTTCAGTAAAGAAACTCATGACGAAAAACAACCAGACCGATGCTAACACAGCAAAGGGAAGTGCATACACAGACACATAGCAAATCTAAAACAAAACGCAGAAACATATCATATTTCATCCAAACACAAGACCAATCAGATGCACACAAAAACAAGCAAAATGGGTAAAGATCAATAGAAGCAACATATTAGAACAAGCTTTGATACCACTTGTTAGAGTTGGTTAACTCTATATAGCATTGGTACCCATTTTTCAAAGTGCAGCTGAAGTTTTTACCAAGTTGATTAATGATTATCAAGTTAAGTATGAGTCAACATCCATAAACAATAAATGTAAAACACACTAGCATATACATGGTTCGACTAAAACCACTCTTAGCCTACATCCATGGGACATCGTCCAGATCAAAGCAAATTCACTAAACAACAACATTACAAGATATAGTTCAAAGTTGATTTTAGCTACAATAAAGAGAACTCCCTGTTCTAGTTACACTAAACACCACCCTCTAAATCTCTAGCGTCTTGGTGCTCCGAGGACCTCTTCACGTCGGGAACAAACCTGAAGAACTCTTGAGCTCCATCCAAGCTTCACACGCCAAAGCCACCCTCCAGCATCAACAATGGAACCAAGTTCTAGGCACCATTCAACAACTATATGAGATGATGAAAGTTTGGCACAATAACATAACGTGAACCTTTGAGGAATAAAACTCTCTGAAAATTTTAAGGACAAGCAAATAAAATATCAAAAGTTAGGTTTACAAATGAGCAAGAATAAAGATGATATAGCCCAATTTCGTGCTCCCCAATTCTTGCCAAGTCAGCAAATAAGGGCTGACATTTTTTGGTCCAAAAATGGAAAAGATTCCATCTATCTTTTGGAACTACAACCAAAAGGGGAAAATGGTTGATTTTCCCTAGACCACTAAAGGATATTGGGACACCTATAAGTGGTCCAAATGACAACACAAAAGATGCAAAGAAAAATATATTAGCTGTTAAGTAAAAAATGCAATATGTGTAAAAGTAAGTCAAATATGCGATGTTAGCACAATAGAAAAGCGAGCGCACACACGAAGCAAATCTTGAAATAAACTGCAACAAGCAAATTTCTGATATAAGTGTGCAAGCACACATCCATTGTGCACAAACATAAAATGAAAAAGCAAAAGGCATAAGCAAAAAGAATTCCAACTTTTTGTTGGACCACAAACATATGTTTTCTCTTTCTTGTGGGACCATAGAAAAGTCTTACAACTTTTTAGGACCACATAAAAGAAATTGTGACACCTGTAAAGTTAGCTCACACAAGAATATCATGAATCAATATAAGCTTGATGGGCAAGACAACAAAAAAACAGAAAAGAAAAATGCCACTTGGCAAAATGAGTGAAACAGCAGATGCTTGCACAAAAAAAAACGATGTATGCACATAGTTACTCAACAATTCATTGTCCACCATAACATTAGTTTGACAAACAAATCGACACTTTTCACATCCAACAGTAATTGACTCAATACACTAGTTACCACCAAACGACTTTGTGACAGTAACGATTTGTGAGTTAATCTTAGCTTTAGATTTTGAGCGAGAAGGTTAAAGCATTAGAGCGATGCCTCTTTTAGGATCCATGGTATGTCTTTGAAGGTGATATTAAAATGAAGAGTGAGCTTAAGCGTTAAATTGGTAAAAAGGATTTCATATAACTTGGGATTTACTTGCATAATAGAAGAATAAAACATCTGTAAGAAATAATGAATAATTGGGCATAAAGCTATTCACAGAGCGCTCAAATGATTAAAAGAAAAGAGTGACTCTCACGATTGCAAAGGATCACCAATAAAATTTTCACACTGTTTGGCAAAACTCTTAATATTATGTTGTTTGATATCCATGCAAAAGAGTTGAGAGATAATGTTCATATCGTCGATTGTAGTATAGGAAAAGTGTCAGACACCTTCTTTTAAGATTCATTTATAATTTTTTATTAATCAATCAAACATTTAAATTTAAAAATGTTAATTTAAATTTTTAAAATTTAATAAATAAATTTATTAGAAACATAATTATAAATTATTACAAAATAATAATGCACCAAAACCACTAACATAGTATTACATAACAAAATTTATGTAGCACAAATTAAAATCTTACATTGGTTTTGCGTATGTTTTATGTCACATTAAGTAGTATAGGGATATCCCAATGTATGGATGTTTGACATGAACACGCATTAAGGTTGTAATTCAGTCTACGTGATGTTGGCAAACATTCCCAAGTCGCTGAGAAGTTGAGCGAACATCATTTCAAAAATATTTAAGAATTCGTAAAGTTACCTTTAACAAAGGTATTCCTCAGCTACCCACAACACACAACAAATAATACACTTAATTCACAGGTGAGATTTTGAAAAAAGTAATATATATATGATATTTTCAATTTAAGAAAATGATGTATTATATGCTTTTTAATATAATTTAGCTTTAATGAAAAAATCTCTTAATCTTGAGAAATAGTTTAATTGTTCTAACTCGGTAACCACTTTTTGTTAAGGATAGAAATTATCAAAATCATAATTCATCATCATAAAAATTATATAAATATATGAAAACATTATTATTAAAATTCATTGTACATCCTCTTTCCTCTTCTTTTTACACATTTTTTCCGAATTTTTCCCTAAAATTTTAAATTAAAAATAATATTATTTTTTACCAATGATTAAAATAAATTCAATTCATCGGGTTAATCTATATTCATTTTTCTTATTTTTCAAGAATAAAATATGCATTTTAAATGAAAAAACTTATTATATTAAACAATTAATTTTATTTTTACAATGCACTGTTTTTTTGTCATACTTCAAACAAATTCAGCCCTCCTGAAAAAAAAAAAAAAAAAAAAAGTTTCTACTTTGCCTCTGGTTAATTTGTTTAATATAAGTGGGCATAATATTAGTGCAGTGTTTCACGTAAAAAAAGTATGGTATCACTAAAACAAATAAAATTTCTATTATATATTATCATCAGTGAAAGCAAACAAACACACTCATAAAATGGCATACAGATTATAATTAGCTTATAGCTGATCGCATTGTGTAGGAAGAAATGATAAGGTTTCTTTCTGAAGATCATGTAGCACCAATATGTTTTGCTGTTGTACATTTCCAAAGATTGACATACCACTGGAACTCCCCATCGCCAAGCAAACCAAACCCGTACTTGAATCACCAACCATATAGTTTTCACTTGGCAAATCTAAATCAGCTCCTTCGAAATGAAATACCAACGTAGGTACCTCTACATTTGTTGAATCTGATGGCAAAGTGAAGCAAAGATCAAGCCCTGTTGATCCTGAATTATCCACTGAAAGTTTTGTTTTAGAAATAAAAGCTTTTTTAACCAAATCAAAAGCACTCTCTTCTAAATACGTTATCGTTGTGCCAGAATCAATTATTAAGCCACCATTGCCATCATCTTGGAGTGCAAAAGTAGATTTCTTGATTGGTAAGCGAGTGCCACCGACGGATATCCCTTCAAGAGAAAGATAATAAAAAGCTGGCTGTAATGAGTTTTTGATTAAAGGGGTTGTTTTGATTGTATTCGATGTGGTATTCACACTTGCTAAGGATCCCATCAAAAGTGTACTGGTTTTTTGGTCATCAATTGAAATAAGGCAGTAAGAGAATTTTGCTTCTTTTAATTGTGAAACTAGAGATAAAGGTCCACGACCAAGCCCCACCAGACCTGCACCTTGGCTGAACCCACTTCCTTCATTGTCTTCTCCACAACCGAACCTAATTTTGGGAACTGAAACCTTACCGAACGTGAATGTTTCAGCGCCCATAATTCCTTGCGTAGAAGAATAATCACCATATGTGTAGAGATATTCACATCCATCGTTGCATGTTGATTGAGGTAAAGCTTCACAGAGGGAGTCAGAGCAAGAAATCTTAGCGAAAGAAGATGACTTTTTGGGATCAAAAATTGGAGTAGGCTGATCATAACACTCAGTACAAGGCTTGCATTGAGTCCATATCAAATCACTTCCAGTATCCAAGATTGCATGGTAACTTTGTGGGGGAGTACCGATTGATAACTCCATAAGAAACTCACCGTTGCCGGCATGAATAGGGGCTTCAATTTGAGAATCTGAAGCCGCCAAAGCCATACCGCTGAGTCTTTGCAACCGGTATTGCCCACGCTTCATTCCACGTTTGATACGCTGAAACATGGTTAAGTTCTTGCCGGAATCTACATGTTTAAGGCTGACCCTGAAACCAGTAGTTTTCACATTCTGGTGTTCTTTTAAAGCTCGCCTAGAAAAAGATAATGAAGGAGAAACACATAATGCGCCTATTGCTAATGCTAATAATATGACTTTTGATAAAAAAACCATTGAAACCATTAATGCTTTTGAGAAAGAGAGAATAGTGATAGGAAGAAAACAATTAGAATGATGAGCACCAAATATATATATAGGTGTACAAATACGAAATAGTCTTACACGTTAAAGAATGTAACGCCGGCCAGTGCCAAGTGTAGGAAAATATTAAAATAATAAGCAGAAATAATAGGTGAAGTAGATCAAGAGAAGTTTGCTTATGGATAGTAGGAACTATGACTTGCCAACCTGAGAGGAAGTTGAGATATCAAACAAGAATGGTGAAAAAGTATTGGCCGGGTCAGGCGTGGTTGTTGAGGAAAATGAGATCCAAAACAACATAACATTTTTGTGAAGGAAGAATTATATTCTCGCACGCTTCGCTTTCATCTCCAGATTTTAATTTAAAATAAATAAATAAATAAATGAATATCACTCTTTGATTATGACTTACGAAACTAAAATTGCTAAAATAAAATGATTAAAGGAGTCGGGAGATGGAAGATTCAAAATATTAAGAGTGTCCACAAAGAAAAAGCTCATGTCACAATTAAAGGTACTCAAAATTATGATGAACCTATATATTATATGGAAGAGAATGGTAGGTTGGTAGGCTAACTGTTTTACAGATTAATGACGTCCTCCTGGTAAAATAGAGTTGGTTTGATGTTCTTATTATAGTTAGGTACGAGCCTTTGACAATTTTTCCATTTTTTTAATTGGTTAGATTAACTCCATCCCCTTGTGTTGTCATAGTTATACTTTTACTCAAAATGTGGACCAGGTTCTAGAGACTAATGGCCAACTTATTAAAATGTAAAATTAAAGCTTTTAATAAATTTCCATATATATAATTATAATGAAATACAAAAATTTGTGCTACAATAATCTAATGCATATTGCTTCAATTGAGACATAATTGTTGTTTTCCTTTCTTCCTTGACCACAAGTTCTTAGTTGTCGGTGAGTCAATCCGCTACCTTCTTGTAAACTAATCTATCTATTAATATATAAACAAAGTAATTTTTACACTAATTTTTCAACCATAAATAAATTATAATCCAATGATTTTTTTTTTAATTAAAAAACCACCAATTTTTTTTTTCTTTTTTTTTTTTTAATGGATCGTTCCAGCAGCTAATGATGTGTACTAAGATTATAATGGATTGTTCTAGCAACTAATGATGTGAACTAAGTATAAGCACGATCCGTGAGAGACTTAAAAAGTTCTCTTAGCCTCAAATCATAATTCCTTGCATGAGAACAGGCATGTTAATAAAACGAGAAATATGTTCGCATTGATTACCGTTTTTTCCATAGAAAAGTTGACATTATTAGAAAAAAACCTCATCTTTGACAAAATAATTTGATAGATTTTCTTGACCGTTGATAAGAGCTTGAAAATACATATTTTGTTAACGATTTAATTGGATTATTTGTGGAATGTGTTTTTATTGTGAAATTTGAGTTAATTACTTCATAAATATCTTTTATAGGATTATGGGATGTATTTTGAGTATTTTTAAATTATAAATGATATTTTAGTGAAGAAGAATGATGTTGATGAAATTTGTGATGAGTATGAACAAATGGTGTCAGAATCGGAATTGAAATGAGGAAGTTATGACGTGTTGAAGATGAGACTTAAAACCTGAAAATTCTTCAAGATGAGCAAGCTTCAATGTTTTG
Organism: Pistacia vera; assembly: GCF_008641045.1. Taxonomy (NCBI): domain Eukaryota; kingdom Viridiplantae; phylum Streptophyta; class Magnoliopsida; order Sapindales; family Anacardiaceae; genus Pistacia; species Pistacia vera. Next base: position 257,657 of record NW_022196192.1, on the reverse strand, counting down.
ATCATAACTTGAGCTATAGAAATTGGAATTAGATGATTCTTATGATGTTGGAAAGCTTATTCAGAGAGCTACAAAATTTGTATTGATGACTTCACCAAATTCTGAAGATTCCAGATTCCTGAGGCAGAAAAAATCATCACTACAATGATGGATTGCGGGCCTGTTTGGGTTATTTTATTTTCCTAGTCCAAATCTGAATGGTTTAAGACATCTAATTCTTTCCTGAATAATCTCCAAACCTTAACACTATAAATAAGGGTCTTTAATTAGTTTTTAGGGAGATTAGAGAAGGAGAAAGAGCGGTTACTATTTTGGAGATCAGAATTCTTGCAGTTTTCGTTTACCAATTAGAGAAGTTTTTTCTATTTTTCTTTCTTGAACTCATGTTTGTTAATACAGTGGTTGTTTTCATTACTACAATTATGAACTAAATTTCTTTTCTGAGGCTAAAGATGTAGCCCAATTTATGAATGTGTATTGACTTTATTGTTGTTAAATTTTAATTGAGCATTAATTGTAAGTTTTGTTGTTGTGTGTAATGCTTTCAATTCTTATGGATCTGAGAGTTGAATGATATAATGGGTTGGGTTGAGATTGAGAGATGAAACCTGATTAGTCTAAGGTAATAAAATCATAGATTGAGTGAACGCTAGAGATAGGTTACCACAATCTGTGAGGTTCTAGTAAATTCCATAGAATTTAATGATCTCTTAGCTTCTAAATGCACTTTAGAGATATTTTGGATTGTTGCTTAAGGGTTAATTCGCTAATTGTTTGAGAGAAACTTAGTGAAATATTAGGGAGTTTGGCTTTTAGAATAAGCTTAATTAGGTTAGCAATAATTGTCAATGCATAGGATTAAATTGGTGTAAAATTTGTGCTATAGGTTTAGTCCTATTAATCTTTTTTATCAAAGTATTAATAAAATTCTGCTTTTATTTTGTTTTTAGTTTGTTTTGTTTTTCATTAAATCATTCTTAAAATTTTGTTTTATCAAATAGTAATAAAATAGATTAGTTTGGTACTTGATAAGTAGTTCTCTTGGGATTCGACACTCGTTTACTCGAGCTTTACTACTTGCGTGATTTCGTGCATTTGCAAATAGCCTGTCAAGTTCTCGACGCCGTTGTTGGGGAACTAATTTTTTTTACCAATATCAATACGAAATATTTAGTTGCTAATTCGATTTGTTTTATTTTTGCTCATAGGTTAATTAATTTTTATTTTATTTTGTTGAGTTTTTTTTCTTTTATTTAGATCCTGGAGAGCTTACGTTCTAAAGGTGGTGGTGATCTTAATCCCTTCGATTCTGAGATCGAGAGAACGGCTAAACAATTGAGGAAAGAAAAGGGGCAAGCTAACTTAGAAAAATCAATGGATAACAAGAGAATTATAAATCACAATATGGAAAATCAAGAGAATGAGAATGACGAAATCCCAAGAGGCAATGCAACTGGTGGAGCGGAAGTTGATGAGAATGCAAAATGTCATTTTAATCCCCGCCTTAATGTCTAGTCTTTTACACTTATTTGTTGCCTAAATGTACTCATTATTATTCTATTTTGATTTAGGATGCAAATGGAGGCGTTAAATGCAAAACGGAACTAATTAGGTGAATTCGGACAGTTTTGACATTGCTTTGTAATCTAGGCATAACTCTCCCATCCGAGCTTCGATTGAAATGATTCAAAATGATGTGGAACCCTAAGAAAGAGATCTACAACTTTTATGTTTTGAGTTTGGAGAGATACTCGCTGCATCAAGGTTGTTCTAGGGCTTGAAATTGACGTACCTGCACTGCTAACGTTCTGGAACATTTTGCCCAATCATGAAAGTCAATTAGGCAGTTTATTATTGGAAGTTTTGAAGACCTATTACACGCAAATTACAGGTGGCCACACCACTTTCCTATTTTATTTTAGGACTTTATTTTATTTTCAATTAATAAGAATCAGATTAGGATAAATGTTATTTTAGGATATTAGAATATTTTGAGGAGATTTAGTAGAATTCAAATACTTGAATTGGATATCTTTAAGAGGAGAGAGAGATCAGATTGGGAAAATCACACATGCCTCTCTTTTCTCTCTTCTGGAATTTTCTCTTTCGAGTTTTGATTATGGCCATGAGCGGCTAAACTTTTAGAAAATTCCTAAAATCTAATTGGATCACTTGTTTAGTTCTTAAGGCTGCCACTAGATTAAACCTTTAGCGCTTGTCTAGGGTTGTTTAGTAGTAAGATTAATTGGATCACTTGTTTCCTAATTAACTACAACTAAGGAGAGATAGGAAAATAGTTCTAATGGTGAATACTCAAATTATGAATTGATATATACTTGCATCAATGATCAATTGTAAGATTCTGATGGTGGATGTTGACTTAGACCAAGGTTTGTTATTTTGATTGATTTTGATAATTTAATTTGAATTGCTTTTCCTGAAATTTTTTCTGTTTTTACTAAACCCCCCCAGCCTTGTTCACGTAACATTAAACTCGGCTAGACACTCTCCGTGGGACAATCCTTACTCACACTACTACATGTGTTTTTAGGTTTTAATCTTGGTTGCCTACGATAGCACACCAGTAGTGGTTCAAAGAGCATTGAAGGACTACTCTCTTACTATTGATGGGTGCTATTCTAGCATCAGGAGACCACCAGTTCAAGCGAATAATTTTGAGATCAAGCCAGCAGTTATTCAAATGATTCAACAGTTGGTCCAATTCGCAGGGTTGCCTAATGATGATTCCAACTTGCATATCGCCAATTTCCTAGAGTTATGCGACACATTCAGGCATAATGAAGTATATGATGATGCAATTAGGCTAAGGCTTGGTTGATTTCTCTACCATCTTGGAGCATCACAACATGGAATGAGTTAGCTCAAGCGTTCCTTACTAAATATTTTCCACCTGCCAAGATGAGAAGTGAGATTACCAATTTCTACCAACAAGACATGGAGTCATTGTTTGAAGCATGGAAAAGGTATGAAGATCTCTTACAGAGGTGCCCTCACCATGGTGTGCCAATCTAGTCGTAAGTGCAAACGTTCTATCAAGGGTTGCTGCCAAACATGCAAGCCATGATAGATGCTACCAGTGGAGGAGCCTTGAATAATAAAACATCGGAGGAAGCTTACAATTTGATTGGGGTGATGGAAAACAATAACTACATGAGGACTTTGGAGAGAAATTCAACAAGGAAAGCAGCGGGAGTGCACGAAGTTTATGGCTACACCGCATTGGCTGCTCAACTTTCAGCATCCAAAAGAAATTATGAGTTGCTATAAAGGTAAATGCTATTGAATCTTCTTCTCTAACTTGTGAATTTTTTGCAGGGAATCATATGTCAAGAGATTGTCGAGTAGGGAATCCATTTGCTCCACCTCAACAAGTAAATTATGTCAACAATTTTCAAAGAGAGCAAGGGAATCCATACTCTAATACATACATCCAGCATGGTGCAATCATCCAAACTTCTCATGGAGCAACCACAATGAACATAAACAACCTACAGGTTTTCAAGCTCAAGAGCCAAAATCTAACTTGGAGAATGTGTTTACCAAGTTCATTGAAAAAACAAGCAAGATGTTTGAAAAGAATGAAATCTTTGCCCAAAATCAGTTAGCCTCTATCGAAAATCTTGAGACTCAAATGGGGCAAATCCATAACATGATAGCAAGAAGAGTTCAAGGAGTTTTACCGAGCGATACAAAGAAGAGCCCTAAGGAACAAGTTCATGCAATCACCTTGAGAAGTGTAAAAACCTTAGAGCATTCAGAGGATGAAATATGGATAGAAGAAAGAGAGAAAAACTTGGAAGAAGAAAAGATTGACGATACCACGACGATCGTGAAAATTTTGAAGAAAAAGGCTTTGTTGATGACTATCGCCATGGCGAGGAAAATGGTCGATACAGCGACTGTGAAATTGTTCCTAAAACTTTAGAAGATGATATTTATCTCCGCGGCAAGGAAATTAGTCACCGTAACAACAATGAATCTGACCAGAATGCATCTTCAAGTCATCAAGCCAAAGAGAAAAAGGAACCCACCCTTTTGTACCCACACCGATTGAAGAATTAGAAGCTTGACAAGCAATTAGGTAAGTTTATCGACCTTCTTCGAAGCTTGCATAATATTCCTTTTGTTGATATGTTAGAGCAGATACCCAAATATGCCAAGTTTTTGACAGAGGTCCTCACGCATAAAAGAAGATTTGAGGAACATGAGAAAGTAATGCTAACAGAGGAGTGTAGTGCACCGATTCAAAAGAAACTACCATTGAAACTATGAGATCCAGGGAGTTTTACTATCCCTTGTATTATTGGTAGTTGTTATTTTGACAAAGTTTTGTATGATTTAGGAGCAAGAATTAATTTAATGCCATTTTCTATCTACAGGAAACTTGGATTGGGAGAAGTGAAGCCAACCACCGTGTCTCTCCAATTGGCAGATCGATCAATAACATATCCTAGGGGGTGGTAGAAGATGTCTTAATTAAGGTAGATAAACTAATTTTCCCGGTAGATTTCATGGTGTTAGACATGGAAGAAGATAGGGAAATACCTTTAATCCTAGGAAGACCTTTTCTAGCAACGGGCAGAGCACTGATAGATCAAGGGAAACTAATCTTAAGGGTAAAAGATGAGCAAGTAAAATTTAATGTTTTTGATGCCACGAAGCATCCATCTGACTTAGACATATGCTTTGAGATTAGTGTCCTTGATAACATAGTGGATAAAAAATTAGAAGAAAACTACCCTAGTTCACCCTTAGGGTGTGATTGGTTAGGGCTTTGGGAAGATAACTCTGGTAATCTATCTTTAATTCTAGACATTCTGTTGTTCGGTTGTCAAGCTTAAAGACATTGCTTAGTTTGCTAGGGACTAGCAAGAAGCTGGTTGGGGGTTGTGATTAAAGTTTGAAAATACATAATTTTGTTAGTGATTCAATTGGATTATTTGTGGGAAAATGTGTTTTTATTGTGAAATTTGGGTTAATTACTTCATAAATACATTTTATGGGATCACAGAGTGTATTTTGAATATTTTCAAGTTATAAATGATATTTTAATGAAGAAGAATGATGTTGATGAAATTTGTAATGAGTAGGAACAAATAGTGCAAGAATCGGAATTGAAATGAGGAAGTTATGACGGGTTGAAAATGAGACTTAAAACTTGGAAATTCTTCAAGATGAGCAAGCTTCAATGTTTTGATCATAACTTGAGCTGTAGAAATCAGAATTCGATGATTCTTATGGCATTGGAAAGCTTATTCAGAGTACAAAGTTCATACTGATGACTTTTAAAATTCTGCAGATTCCAGACTTGTGAGACAGAAAAAACGATTGCCACAACAACTGTTTTTGTCGCTGCAGTGATGGATTGTGGGCCTGTTTGGGTTATTTTATTTTCCTAGTCTAAATCTGAATGTTTTAAGGCATTTAATTCTTTCCTGATTAACCTCCAAATGCTAGCACTATAAATAAGGATCTTTAATTAGTTTTTAGCGAGATTAGAGAAGGAGAAAAAGTGGCTACTATTTTGGAGATCAGAATTCTTGTAGTTTTCGTTCACCAATTAGGGAAGTTTTTCCATTTTTCTTTCTTGAACTCATGTTTGTTAATACAATGATTGTTTTTATTACTACAATTATGAACTAAATTTCTTTTCTAGGGCTAAAGATGTAGCCCAATTTATGAATGTGTATTGACTTTATTGTTGTTAATTTTAATTGAGCAGTAATTTTAAGTTTTGTTGTTATGTGTAGTGCTTTCAATTCTTATGGATCCAATAGTAGAATGATATAATGGGTTGGGTTGAGATTGAGAGAAAAAACTTGATTAGTCTAAGGTAATAAAATCATAGATTGAGCAAATGCTATAGATAGATTACCACGATTTGTGAGGTTTTGGTAAATTCCATAGAATTTAATGATCTCTTAGCTTCTAAATGCACTTTAGAGATATTTTGGGTTGTTCGAGAGAAAGCTAGTGAAATATTAGGGAGTTTGTAACGCCCCACTTGAGGTACGTAGCTAACGTTTCTTCTTTTGCTCTTATTTGAGTTGGTTTATTAGTATTATTGTTTGGTTGACCTTTGATTGAGTGGTATGTTGGATACTTGCCCTGAAATTGGTTGAAATAGAAGAAGTTCATTATTCCATGCTTTGCCGGGGTGAAGAAGAATCTTCGCCACGGCGAAGAGGTGTTGAAGCCACGAGAAGTTGCTGGACAGTTTCGCCGCAGCGACATGCGAACCAAAATGTTTGTTAAGTTTTAGATATTTTCTTCCCTAAAGGCAATTTGACCATTCTACCCCTAATTAGCAGGAAAAGTGGGGAGTAAAATGTCAGGAATTTTCATGNAAAGCCAATGTAGTAGCCGATGCCTTGAGTAGAAAAGCCTATTTATTCCGGCTTACCAAGCAGAAAGAGTTAATAGAAGAATTGTCTAAGGAACAGATTGAAGTGGTTCTGGGAAGAGTTTCCAGTCTAGAGTTACAGTTTACTTTACTGGAGGAAATCAGAGAAAAGCAAGTGGCCGATGAGTGGTGTCAAAAAGCAGTTCAGCAAGTGCTTAAGGGCAAGTCATCCAAGTTCTTTGTGAGAGATGGCATCCTCTATTTTAGGAATCGATTGTGCATTCCACCGAATAAGGAGTTGAAACAAAAAATCCTTATGGAGGCTCATGACACACCATACATCGCTCATCCGGGAGCAACCAAGATGTATCAAGATGTAAAGAAAGGCTATTGGTGGTCGGGTATGAAGAAAGACATAGCAGAGTTTGTAGCTAAATGTCTAACTTGTTAGCAAGTGAAAGCGGAACACCAACGGCCGTCAGGGTTGCTTCAACCATTGAGTATTCCAAAGTGAAAATGGGAGAACATTTCAATGGATTTTATCACGGGTCTCCCCCGAGTACAGAAAGGGTGTAACGCTATATGGGTGATTGTGGATAGATTAACCAAATCAGCCCATTTCCTTCCTGTAAAGGAGAGCACCAATGCAGATCAATTGGCTCAGATTTACCTCAAGGAGATAGTCAGATTGCATGGTGTGCCCAAGACTATAGTGTCAAATAGAGATTCCAGATTTGTGTGCCCAAGACTATAGTGTCAGATAGAGATTCCAGATTTGTTTCAGCCTTCTGGACGAGTTTACAGAGAAGTTTGGGTACTCGTTTAGCTTTCAGTACTGCCTATCATCCTCAGACGGATGGCCAAACCAAGAGAACGAACCAGGTGCTCGAGGATATGTTGAGAGCCTGTTGCATGGATCATAGAGTATCCTGGCATGAGATGTTACCCTTAGTGGAATTTGCCCACAATAATAGTTATCAGTCTACAATTAGAATGGTGCCTTACGAGGCTTATATGGTAGACGGTGTAGGTCTTTGCTTTATTGGGATGAAGTAGGCGAAAAAGATGAGTTGAGTACCGCTCTTGGGCCAGAGATGACTCAGAAACGGATAGAAGATGTGAAGTTAATCAGAAATAGAATGAAACGAGCCCAAGATCGACAGAGGAGTTATGCCGACTTGAAGAGGAAAGAGGTGGAGTTCCAAGTGGGTGACAAACTGTTTTTGAAAGTTTCCCCTTACAAGCGAGTAATGTGCTTCGGAAGCAAAGGGAAGTTAGCACTGAGATATGTAGGTCCATTTGAGGTCTTGCAACGAGTGGGAAAGGTGGCCTACAGATTGGCACTACCACCTAGCATGGACAGGGTGCATGATGTCTTCCATGTCTCGATGCTACGGAAATATGTAAGTGATCCCCTCCACATCCTGAGTGTAGAGGACGTTGAAGTAACAGAGAATCTAGTATATGAAGAACGTCCAGTTCAGATTCTAGATCGAAGGGTTAAAGAGCTTCAGAACAAGAGTGTTCCGTTAGTGAAGACCCTTTGGAGGAATCACAAAGTGGAAGAGGCCACTTGGGAAGTAGAGCGGGACATGTAGAATCGCTTTCCAGAGTTATTTGTATGAATTTCGGGGACGAAATTCTTTTAAGGGGGGAAGAATTGTAAACCCCATTTGAGGTACGTAGCTAACGTTTCTTCTTGCTCTTATTGAGTTGGTTATTAGTATTATTGTTTGGTTGACCTTTGATTGAGTGGTATGTTGGATACTTGCCCTAAAATTGGTTGAAATAGAAGAAATTCAGTTTCCATGCTTTGCCGGGCGAAGAAGAATCTTCGCCGCGGCGAAGAGGTGTTGAAGCCACGGGAAGTTGTGGACAGTTTTGCCGCGGCGACAGAAGCTTCCCGCTGTGGCGACGGCCAACCAAATGTTTGTTAAGTTTTAGATATTTTCTTCCTAAGGGCAATTTGACCATTCTGCCCCTAATTGCAGGAAAAGTGGGGAGTAAAATGTCAGGAATTTTCATGGAGAAATTGTGTTATGGGGTGTGTTGTAATGAATCAAAGGATATAGAGGATTCCCAAAGAAGAGTAAGGGCAATATGGGAATGTTGTGTATAAATTTCATTAAAAGGAATTAAGTCATTGCAAACCCTTCATTCTTCTTTCCATCGCCATTTCTCTCCTGCTTCCTCTCAATTTCTCTTCTTTGTCAAGGAGTTTTAAAGGTTTTGGAGTGATTTGGGTTAGAAAATCAATCTAAGGCATCCTAAGGTAAGGATTCTTGCCTTGGTTGTAAAGCTTTGTGAGTTTTGAATATATTTGATTATTGAGGGGTTTTGTTCATTTGTTAAAGAGTAGAGAAAAAGTCAAGCAAAAACAAGAGAAAGGAAGGTTAGGGAAATCTCTCCATACCAAGTAAGTAAATCCCAACCCAAGTTGAGATTTGAGAATTTTCTTGATTAGGGTTTTAATAGCCATTATGTGATGTATGTTTATCATGTTATATGCCATGTTATTGAGTCTTAAATGGAGATTATAGTGCTTTGTGATTGTTATAATTTCAAGTATAAGAAGGGAGATGTGGTTGGAAAGGTAGTTTGAGATGGAATTGAAGGATATTGAGAAATCCTTTTTGGAAGTGTCTTTCTTTGGCAGGAATTATGGCTGTGTGTGAGGGAGTTTCTCCCCATTTTGGATGGTTAGAGAAAGACATAGAATTATTGTTATGGTAGAGTTTATTATGCACTTGAGTTGTTTGTGCCTAATAGAGGTTTGAGTATGAGAAATGAACCTTAATTCTTGCAACATTGATGTTGGCATTTCATAAGTGCATTAGTAGAGATGAACCATCCATAGGCATTAATTGTGCATTGAGAAGTGACCTAAGAAAGAGTAAGAAACTTTGTGTATGCACTTGCTCTATGAGTAGAGAACTTTGTGGATGGAACTACTCTAAGGGTAGAGAGAATGAAAAGTGCTAGAGTAGAGTGAATGAGAAGAGTTATTAGAAATGGGTCGATGCTTTGTGATCATCACCGACAGTTATGAGAATCGGGTTAATGCTTTGTGATCATCACCGAATAGTTATTTGAAATGGGTTGATGCTTTGTGATCATAACTCGATTGTTATAGAAACGGGTGGATGCTTTGTGACCATCACCCGGTTAGTTAATAGAAAGGGGTTGATGCTTTGTGATCATCACCTGACATTTATAGAAGTGGGTGATGCTTTGTGATCATCAACCGACAGTGATTAGGAAAGGGTTAGTGCTTTGTGATCGTCACTGAAATCATGTGAAACGAGTAGGTGCTTTGTGGTCTCCACCCGATAGTTATGAAAAACCGGGTAGGTGCTTTGTGATCCCCACCGATAGGTATGAAAACCGGGTAGGTGCTTCGTGATCCCCACTCAGTAGTCACTAAGAATGGGTTGGTGCTGTGTGAACTCCACCTGACAGTCATGAAGAGTGAGATGGTGTTGTGTGAAATGGGTGGTGTGTGTGAACTCCACTGACAGTCATGAAGAGTGAGATGATGTTGTGTGAACGCCATCCGACCGTACCTCCGGTAAGATGAGGCCATGGCGTCTAGTAGACAGAAAACAGAAGTAGTGTAAGGAAAGAATTAAGAGAATTACATACGGGGACAAACAGATAGAGGGTTTACTTACTGAGCATTATTTTGTGCTCACCCGTTATTTCCTTTGTGGTGCAGGATCCAGGTGATGATGCAGTCGGAGGGGCATCGGCAAGCGAGGAGCAATAGCTACACTGTTTCCCCTGTTTTGTCTTTTAAAATGGCATTTTGTAAATGACGTTCTTTGTGTATAAAAGACGTATTACTTATAATAAAGAAAAGTTTTGGGCCCATTTTCTATGTTATTAGCATGCATGTACTAGTTACAGCAGTTGTTACAGGTTTGGCCTTTAGAATAAGCTTAATTAGGCTAGCAATAATTGCGATGCATAGGATTAAATTAGTGTAAAATTTGTGCCGTAGGTTTAGTCATATTGATCTTTTTATCAAAGTATTAATAAAATTCTACTTTTGTTTAGTTTTTAGTTTGTTTTATTTTTCATTAAATCATTTTTAAAATTTGTTTTGTCAAATAGTAATAAAATAAATTAGTTTGGTACTTGGTAAGTAGTTCTTTTAGGGTTTGACACTTGTTTACTCGAGCTTTACTTCTTGCACGATTTTGTACACTTGCAAATAGTTGTACCCGTTCTCAAAACTGTAAGAATTTGAAATATTTCTTAACATTTTGGATTATTCTTGACAGTTATTAACGTTAAGGATTAAGTTGAAAAAAACAAAAATAAAGAACCCTAAACATTTGCTTACCTGGTATTCACTAAGGCAAAAGTTTCCCACCCATTTTATTAAGGCAAAAGCTTCGTGGAAAGATGTATAGGCCATTTTGTGTAGTGTGTGGAGAAAAGGGGAAAAATATTTAGGCAATAGAAACTTAGAATAGCCAATTTGAAGAACTGGTCTTCCCTGGATTGTTAAAAAGGCATTAGGAAAACAACCTGAGAGTGTCATAGAAAGAATCTACCTCCGGGTCACAAGAAATGATTGGGGCACAAAGAAATTCAAACTTATTTTTCGAGATAAATTTTTGTTTTAGGAAATTGAGGACCTTAAATTCTCAAAAATACGTTCTAATTATACTCTTGAATATTCTTGAGCTGATTTCAAAATAAAAACAACTACAAATTTATAGGTAATATGTGAGGAGTAAGTTAGACATTGTCTTGCAATTAAAGATTTGAGTCCACAAGACGGTAATATGGACAAAAATATATTTATAACTACAATGACCTTGTTTTGACAAGTTAGGATGATATTTATAGTCTTTTTTTCCTACTTGTGTTATGACTATTGTTATTTGTAGGGGTGAGCGGTTCCGAGTACCTTGCATTTTTCGGGGAACAAAACCGCACAGTGCAAGTTCCTAAAAAAAGGATCGGAACCGGAACCACACAATGCAGGTTCTTAAATTCAAGGAACCGAAACCTAAAATGCAGGTTTCAGTTCTTTCCGGGTACCTATAAAAATCAATTACCCACCTACTAGTTTAAAAATGACAAAAATACCTTAAAAGTTTACAAATACACCAACAAATTTTGATTACTCATTCATTTGTGTCTCAATGTAACTCATAAATCTTCTAATCAATTAAATTCTAATCATTTAGTATTACTAATGTTTAATGTTTTAATATAATGTCATAAGTAATTAAGTAATCATTTAATTTATAATGGTATAATTAATTATGTGATCATACTATGTAAATGTAATGGTATAATTAATAGTAATATACTATTTAACTATAATGTAATATTATAATTAATTAAATTTATATCATTTAATTAAGGATTGTACTAATGTTTATAATAGATGTTATAATAATAAGTAATCATACATAAATTTATAATGTAATTATAATTAATTAAATTCTAATCATTTAATTAAGGATTGTGAAATAATAATGTTTATAATATAATGTCATAATCAATTAAGTAATCATTAATTAATAATGTTATAATTAATTATGTGATCATACTATAATGTAATGTTTAATCAATTAAGTAATCATACTATAAATCTCTAATTAATATTATAATTAATTAAATTTCTAATTATTTAATTAATGTACCAATGTTTATAATGGAATATTATAATTGATTAAGTAATCATACTATAAACCTATAATGTAATATTATAATTAATTAAATTTTTAGTCATTTAAGTAAGTAATATAATAGTATAGTATATTGCTAATGTTTATAATGTAATGTTATAAATTTATAACTAATTAAGTAATCATTTGACTATGTAATGTTATAACTAATTAAGTGACCATAATATAATGTAATGTAATAATATTATAATTAATTACGTAATAATTTAATTAAGTAATTATTTGTTTATAATGTAATGTTACAATTAATTAAGTAATCATACTATAAATTTATAATGTAATGTTAATATGTTATAATTAATTAAATTTCTAATCATTTAATTAAGTATTGTGCTAATTTTTATGTAGTAAATTACTAATGTTTATAATATAATATCATAATCAATTAAATAATCATTTAATTATGTAATGTTATAATTAATTATGTGATCATACATAATGTAATGTTATAATGAATTAAGTAATCATACTATAAATCTATAATTTAATATTGTAATTAATTAAATTTCTAATCATTTAATTAATATACTAATATTTATAATGGAATGTTATAATTGATTAAGTAGTCATACTATAAATCTACAATGTAATATTATAATTAATTAAATTTTTAATCATATAATTAAGTAATGTAATAATGTAGTAAATTACTAATGTTTATAATATAATGTTATAAATTTATAACTAATTAAGTAATCATTTAACTATATAATGCTATAATTAATTAAGTGATCATAATATAATATAATGTAATAATGTTATAATTTAATTAAGTAATTATTTAACTATAATGTAACGCTTAATTAATTAAATTTCTAATCATTAATTAAGTAATCATTTATTTATAATGTAATGTTATAATTAATGTTTATAATATAATGTCACAATCAATTAAATAATCATCTAATTATGTAATGTTATAATTAATTATGTAATCCTACTATAATGAAATGTTATAATGAATAAAGTAATCATACTATAAATTTTTAATATAATATTAAATTAATTTGTTTATAATAGAATGTTGTAATTAATTAAGTAATCATTTAATTATAATATAATGTTATAATTAATTAAGTAATCGTGCTATAAATTGAAAGATGGTGATAATTAAGCTGTAACTGAATGAAAAATTGGAAAAAAAAAAAAAAATCTGTTGAAACAAATGTGACTTTTTCTATTATTGAAGAAGACGAGTACCAACTCTTTTATAGTTGGTGAATAACAATGTAGAAACACAGCGTTTTTAACATACAGGATTCTACAAAACGTTGCGTTTGATTTTCTTTGGACTATTACAAAGTAAACCCCCTTTCTTTATACTATTACAAATTCACCCCATTCAAACATACAAGACAACTCTTCTACACTTTATCTAATATTCCCTCTCAAACAAAACTTCTCTTCAAACATTTAGGACAACTCTTCTCCACTTTATCTAATATTCCCTCTTAAACAAAACTTCTCTCTTACCATTCCAGATTAATCCCATTCTAACATTATGACAAGCAAATTCTTCTACACTTTACCTAATATTCCCTCTTAAACACAACTTCAATTCCATTCTGTTTTTCTGTTGTGCTTCTACTGCATTCAGTGTCTGCAGTCCTTCTACTTCATTCAACTTCAGCATTGTTTTCTCAGCTATTTTATTCTCTTGTGCTTCTACTACATTTAGTTTCTGCTATGCTTCTACTACATTCAGTTTTTGCAATGTTTCTTCTTCATTTAGCTTTAGCATTAACTTCTCAATCAGTTTTTCTACTGTTCCTATTGTGCATTCATCATTCTTCTAATCAGATTTAGCAGCGTACACAGGTAAGTCTGTAGTTACATTCAACTTCTCCCTCAACATTTGAAACCTTGCTCTAGATAAAGGTTTGGTCAGAATATCTGCTTTTTGGTACTCTGAAGCAACAAACTGCATTGCTACAGCTTTCCTTGCAACTAGCTCTCTCACATAGTGAACATCAATTTCAATGTGTTTAGTACGTGCATGAAAGACAGGATTTGAGGAGAGAGCTCCTGCACTCATATTATCGCACCAGATCACATGAGTATTTTTTAAATTAATACTCAACTCTTGAAACAATTGCTAAATCCAAGCAACTTTTGTGGCAGCTTGACTTAGTGCTCTGTACTCAGCTTCTATGGATGAGAGGGACACAACTTTCTGCTTTTTGGAATTTTATTGTACAAGATTGTTACCAAGGAAGATGGCATAACCACTAGTAGCCCTGCGGTTATTAATGTCACTTGCCAAGTCAGCGTCGGCATAAGCTTCTAGCTCCAGATTTGAATGTTTTGTAAACTGCAGTCCATGGTTCAAAGTTCCTTTAATGTACCGCAACACCCTTTTGCATGCTACCCAATATGCTATAGTCGGATGTTGAAGAAACTGACTTAATTTATTCACCGTGAATGCTAAGTCAGGCCTGGACAGTGTTAGGTATTGTAATCCTCCAATGATGCTCCGATAAAAATTAGGTTGATCAAACAAGTCTCCCTCCTCTTTACTGAGTTTAGTTCCAACAACCATGGGAGTTGAACAAGGATTACACCCAACCATATTAGCCTTTTCCAGTAGATCTTGGGCATATTTGGACTGAGTGAGAAGTAATCCAAAAGCATTTCTTTTAACCTCAAATCCAAGGAAAAAGTGAACAGAACCCATCACCTTTAGTGCAAACTAACTATTCAAGTCTTGAATTACCTTAGTTATAAGATCAGGAGCATTTCCAGTAACTAAAATATCATCAACATGCACCAACAAATAGACTACAACTGATCCAGCATTGTAGAAGAACAAACTCACATCTGAAGTGCTATTTTTAAAACCCCAAGACAGCAGGGCTATTTTTAGTTTATCAAACCAGGCCCTAGGGGCTTGCTTCAAACCATATAAGGCCTTTCTAAGTTTGCAAACTTGTGGTGGATAAGTTGGTTGAGAAAAACCTTTAGGAGGCATCATGTACACTTGTTCCGCAAGATGCCCATTCAAAAATGCGTTGTTCACATCCAACTGATGAATCTCCCAACTGTGATGAATTGACAGAGTGAACATTATTCGAATTGTGGCAGCCTTGACCACTACTGAAAAGGTATCAAAGTAGTCTAGGCCAGGGGTTTGTTGAAACCCTTTAGCCACAAGCCTAGCTTTATACTTCTGTAGTGTCCCATTAGAGTTGAGCTTAGTTTTAAATATCCACTTGCAGCCAACTATGTGCATACCTTCCTCACATGGAACTAACTCCCATGTTTGATTGTCAAGGAGAGCTTGATATTCCTTCTCCATAGCAACTTTCCATTCAGGAATAGACATTGCTTCTTTAACTTGTTGAGGTTCTTTGAGAATAGTCTAAGTAGTCAGGAAAGCTTGAGCTGATGATTGTACATTTTTGGACTTAAGTCATGTGACCATAGGATGTATGTTAGCAGAAGAAACTCTAGTGTTTGGTGCTATTATAGGTAGTACAACTTCTAGATGAATACCATGATGAGCATTAGGAATGGCATCTGAATTTGTTACGACTGAAGAAGAATGTGTAGGTCTATTATGTGCACATACTAGAGAGACAATAGGTGTTACATCTTGCTCATGTACTTGAGATGTAGTGGGTGATTCTGCACTGACATTCTTCTCGGTAGTACTTCTGGAACACACATTGTTTCTATTAACAATTCTACTAGTACCTATTGGAGATTCAGTAGGTAAGTTTGCAGCTGCAGTTGTTGTTAAAGTAGATGCCCTAGAGCCAATCAATTATTGTAGAATTGACTCTTTGTAATAATGTTCATTAATCAATAAAAGGCATTTTATTCTATATCGCGTAAATCATTATTATTGCAATATGTATTGATATATGTCCTTAGAATGGTAGAGCCGTTGACGAGGGTATCAAGTGTTTCAAATCTTGATAGTGAGAACCCTATGAGCACATATGGTGGCCATTCTAGAAACGTCCGTAGCCCCAGTATTATCTGAACTAAGGGCACAGATAATACGGTAAGGCTATCATAGTGTTGAACGACCCTGTCGAAAGCCAGTGACTGATCTCACTTGTCAAGGTTGTTTGGTGACAACCTGGTGCAACACATGGGTGTTTGTTGTAGGCGATTACACCACAGCAAGTTCACTAGACTGACCCACCAGAGGATTCCATATGGATGGTAACCCCAGTGTCTATGAACAAATCCTCTAACGAATGGTGGTGCATGTGATCCTTAGACTTGAGATCACCGAAGCGCCTGTGTCACTGATTGGTGTATTTGACACTAGCCTAACGCAGTTCTTTCAAAGCTGTCAATACGGTGGTGATTGGCTGCATCAAGAGTGTATCAAGACTATGGTGGATTGACAGAGGATTTATCACTCTCGGGTATGGGAGAAAGTTATCTCACGGCGCAATTCAGTATATGGCAAGACACTAAAACTGTGGCCACAATGGGATTGAGTTGTTGCTCTATCCAGTTTATAATACGGGTCATTGGTCCAGAAACTGAATAAATAATATCGAGAGTAACCAAAGGTTGACACTATTTCTACGCCTTCGTCTCGTCGAGATAACGTATGATGAAGGAACAATTGCACGTAACCTATCGTTGACAGGTACCATATCGTTGACAGGTAACCATCATGATGCATAAGTAACAATATTAATCCATGCATATTCATACCTAACTTAGGAAGAAACAAAATAAAAAAATAAAGTAATGACATTCATCTCTCTTCATCATTTTCCAACATACTTTCAATCAGTTAATGCAACAAGGAAACTAATCACAGTCAATTCATGTACAACTCCCCTCTTAACTTTTTCCTTAATTGTTTCTCTTTACTACTACAAACTGGGTAGCAAACTAGAAATTTTTTCTTCTCTTTTTTTTTCTGTTCTTTTTTTTTTTTCTTTGTTTTGAAAAAAATGAGTGCATTTTATGCTCATCCATTTCATGGTTGTGTTTATGAGTGAGTGCGTTTTACACTCCATCTCGACTCACCACATACCTTCTTTTTTGAAATTTTTTTTTTTTCTATTTGCTAAACCCAAATTTAGGACTAGCTTAAGATAAAAAAATTTTTTTTTCTTTTAAGGTTTTTTTATACACTCCTCAATCATCTTCGTCGCCAAGTTCACACAACTTATCAAGACATATTGTTTCAAAACCACAAAGATTCAATATGATTAACTCTATTTATGAAATATTGCTAACTCCTAAGTCAAGGAATATGTTCAATAACAAAGTCAACGTACTTTTCATGCATCACTAGACGTTCAAAGACATGACTTAAAGCATAAACCTTACTAAAAACAAAAACCTTTTTTTTTTTTTTTTTTTTTCAAATGTTCACTACACCTACAGCCTAACTTCTCCCCCACACTTAAAACTTACATTGTCCCTAATGTAAGACCCAAATGTAGAGACAATAAATAAAACCAAAAAAAAAAAAAAATTGGCAAATAAATAAAAAACTAAATTCAAAGGAAAAGAAAATCAAATCTGAATTCTTGGGTTGCCTCCTAATCAGCGCCTTTGGTTAAAGTCGTTAGCCCTACTCTCTGCATCGTCTTCACTACTCATGTATCGACTCCTCCAATCCCACCTCCTCAATATTGCAAACTTGGAACCCTTCATAGTAAGGTTTAAGCCTATGTCCATTGACCTTAAACACCTTGTTTGTTTGCAAAATTTGGATTTCTACTGCACCATGATGAAAAACATTAGTCACAATAAAAGATCCCACCCAACGAGAATGTAACTTACCTGGAAATAACTTTAGCCTTGAATGAAAAAGAAGGACTTTCTGTCCAACTGAAAAATGCTTCCTTAAGATCATCTTGTCATGAAAGGCTTTAGTCTTTGCCTTGTAGATGTGTGAACTCTCGTAGGCATCATTCCTCAACTCCTCAAGTTCTTGCAATTGCAACTTCCTACTAACGCTAGCTTCCTTCATCTCCATATTGCAATGCTTGATTGCCCAATAAGCCTTATGCTCTAATTGTACTAGAAGATGACATGGCTTACCGAACACTAATTTGTATGGGGACATGCCAATAGGTGTCTTATATGCTGTTCTGTATGCCCATAATGCATCGTCTAATCTCAAAGACCAATCCTTCCTGTTTGGGTTTACTGTCTTTTCCAAAATGGACTTGATCTCTCTATTTGACACCTCCGCTTGGCCATTGGTTTGTGGGTGGTACGATGTGGAGACCTTGTGTGTGACATGGTATTTCTTAAGCAATGCCTCTATTGTCCTGTTGCAAAAGAGTGCCCTTATCACTGATTATGGCCCTTGGTATCCCAAACCTGACAAAAATGTTAGTTTTAACAAAATCTGCAACAACCTTTGAAGTGTCAATTCTGGTGGCTTTTGCCTCCACCCATTTGGAAACATAATCCATAGTAACAGAATATAAACATTACCAAAGGAAACAGGAAATGGACCCATAAAATCAATGCCCCATACATAAAAAATTTCAGCAATAAATATAGGAGATTGTGGCATTTGATCTCTACGAGAAATGTTTCCTACTCTTTGGCAATTATCACATGACTTACAGAACATGTAGGCATCCTTGAACAATGACGGCCAATAAAAACCGCATTCTAATACCTTACGAGTTGTCCTCTGTGGTCCAAAATGTCCTCCACATGCATAGGTATGACAAAAGGTTAAAATAGGAATAAATTCATGTTCAGATACGCACCTTCTTATCACTAGGTCAACACAATGCTTCCACAGATATGGATCATCCCAAGCATAATACTTAGCATCACTCTTGATCTTGTCCTTTTGAGCTCTAGTCAAATCATTTGGCAACAAATTAGTAACTAAAAAATTGACAATATTTGCATACCATGGTGATGCCATTTCAATGGAAAACAATTGCTCATCCGGAAATGTTTCTCGCAAAGGAAGCTCATCACTGTCACGAACTAGATGGCTAAGGTAATCTGCTACAACATTCTCTGCTCCCTTTTTATCTTTAATCTGTAAATCAAATTCCTGGAGTAGAAGAGCCTTGGTTTTGCCTCCTTCTTTATGAGCAAGTTCCTAAGAGCAGCATAATCAGAAAAGACAATGACTTTAGCACCCAACAAATATGACCGAAATTTTTCTAAAGCAAAAACAACAGATAAAAGTTCTTTTTCAGTTGTAGAATAATTGAGCTGGGTGCCATTCAAGGTCCTGGATGCATAATAAATGGTGTGACACACTCTGCCAACTCTTTGACCCAAGACAGCACCTAATGCGTAGTTGCTCGCATCACACATAATTTCGAAAGGTAGATCCCAATTAAGTGGTTGTATCACTGATGCTGTCGTCAACAATGTCTTCAACTTGTCAAATGCCTCCTTGCACTGCTCATCAAACTGAAAATCCACATCTTTTTGTAACAATCTGCATAGGGGCAATGCGATTTTTGAAAAGTCCTTGATAAATCTCCGATAGAAACCTACATGGCCAAGAAAAGATCGAACTTCCCGCACACTGGCGGGGTAAGGTAAAGCTGTAACCAAATCTATCTTAGACTTATCAACCTCTATTCCCTTGGACGAAACAATATGCCCCAAAACTATACCTTGCTCTACCATAAAATGACATTTTTCCCAGCTAGGTACAAGGTTAGTTTCCGTGTGTTTGTCTAGAATTAGTGTAAGGTTATGCAAGCATTGATCAAATGAATCACTAAAAACACTAAAATCATCCATAAACACCTCTATAATTGACTTAACATATTCTGAAAAAATACTTACCATACATCGTTGGAATGTGGCTGGAGCATTGCAGAGACCAAACGACATTCGACGATAGGCAAAGGTACCAAATGGACATGTGAATGTTGTCTTCTCTTAATCCTCTGGTGCTATGACAATCTGGCTATACCCTAAAACTCCATTAAGAAAACAGTAATAAACATGACCAGCTAACCTCTCAAGCATTTGATCAATAAAGCGAAGTGGAAAATGATCTTTTCGAGTTGTTGAGTTCAACTTCCTGTAATCAATGCACACACACCAGCCTGTCTGAACACGTGTAAGGACCAACTCATTGTCTTGATTTTTCACCACTATAACACCAGATTTCTTAGGGACAACTTGTACTGGACTTACCCACTTACTATCAGAAATCGGATAAATTACCCCAGCATCTAAAAGCTTTAGGACTTCTTTTTCCACCACATCCATCATTGGGGTATTTAATTTGCGTTGCGCTTCCTGTGTTGGTTTGGCACCTTCTTCAAGCAAAATCTGATGCATGCATATGGAAAGACTAATCCCTTAATGTCAGCTATGGTCCAGCCAATCACTTCCTTATGTTCCCGTAGCATTCGAACCAGTTTCTCTTCTTGATTGGGTGTTAACTTATTCGACATAATTACCGGCAGTGTCTCATTTTATCCCTCGTACACATACTTCAAATGGACCGGTAATGGCTTCAACTCCAGTGTACGGGCCTGCAAAACAGAAGGCAATAATTTCTAGTGAGAATCAAGCAGCTTTATAAAAGAAACTCCATAACTTTCTGGAATCGGTTTTAAAGAACGTAAAGTTGCCACTGTCTCCTTCAATTCTTCACTGAGCTCTATCTCTCCTTTCTCCTCTGATTCCACATGTTTGAGAATGGCAACCTCTAACTCATCTGCATTATTTAACTCAAGGATCTCTTGTACTATGGAATCAACAGGATCAACAACCTCAATAGAAAAAATAGACTGAAGATCAGTTGGATATTTCATGGCATCAAAAATATTAAAACGAATTACTTCACCATCAAATTCCATCGTGAGGGTACCATCATGAACATCTATTTTTGTCCAAGCTGTATTTAGGAATGGTCTTCCCAGTAAGATAGGTGTAGGGTCAGGAGAAGAAGAATCATCCATATCCAGAATGTTGAAATCAGCAGGAAACACTAACTCATTAACCTGCATAAGAACATCTTCAACTACCCCTTCAGGGTATGCATTGGTGCAATCAGCCAATTGGATAATAACACCAGTATCTTTCACAGGACCTAGATTTAATGAAGCATAAATAGATCGTGGCATAACATTAATCGAAGCTCCTAAATCTAACATAGCTCTCTCAATTCTAGTGTTACCTATCTTACAAGGAATTGTAAACATACCTGGATCCTTGCACTTGGGAGGAAGTTTTCTTTGGAAGACTATTGACACATTTTCTCCCATTATTATCTTTTCATCACCATTCAGCTTCCGCTTATTGGTGCATAGCTCCTTAAGAAATTTTGCATATCTTGGCACGTGTTTAATTGCATCCAATAGAGGTATATTCACTTCCACCTTGCGAAACATCTCCAAAATCTCTTTATCCTTCTCTTCTTTTTTTGACTTTGCGAATCTGCTATGAAAAGGTAAAATATTAGACTGAAGTTGAATTGAAAGGTTAGGAATTACCTTTGATTCAGTTGTAGCCTCTTCTTTCTCAATTTCATCTTCAATTTCTACCTCCTTTGCTACACTCGGAATGTTTAGCTTTGGTTCTTCCACTTTCTTGCCACTTCTTAGTGTTACTGCATTCACATTTTCCTTTGGGTTTACCACTGTTTGAGAAGGCAACTTCCCTCCAACTTGAGCCTCTAAACGACTTGTAGCAGTTGCCATTTGACCCATCTAATTCTCCTAACTTTGAATACTAGATCTTGTGTCTTATTGAAACTATTTGGTATTCAAAGCAAGGGACTTCACTATATCTTCCAAGGATGAGTTTGAACTCTGTAAGGCAAGTTGCTTCGGTTGAAAACCTTGTTGTCTATTCTGGAAGAAATTCTATCCAACTCCTACTTGTCTATTTCCTCCATAACCGAACTTCGGATGATCCCTCCAACCTAGATTGTATGTGTTGGAGTAAGGATCATGCTGCCTTAGTGGTCCAGGCAAGTTTCCTGCTGCATTGACCTACTCAATCCCTTCCTCTTGAAGTGTTGGGCATATGTCCGTTTGGTGTCCTATTGTCAAACATATCCCACAAGCTTTTACCTATTGCACATTCCCTACAGCCAACTGTCTAACAAGAGAGGTAAGATCAGATAATTGTTGTTCAATGGAAGATGTACTTACCTCATTCACCCTTTTGGGTGGTGCATCATGTCTTGTACCAAACTATTAGGAATTGGCAACCATGTTTGAGATTAATTGTTTGGCAGCTTCAGGAGTCTTATCCACCAACGCACCTCCACTTGCTGCATCTATCATGTTTTTTTCCATAGGCAACAATCCTTCATAGAGATACTGGATTAACAACTGATCACTTATCTGGTGGTGAGGACAACTTGCACATAGCTTCTTGAATCGCTCCCAATATTCATACAATGTCTCCCCATTATATTGCCTTATACCACATATCTCTTTCCCGATGGTGGCAGCTTTGGAGGCTGGGAAATATCTTTCTAAAAACAGCCTTTTCATCTCATTTCATGTTGCGACTGTCCCCAATGGTAGATAATAGAGCCAATCCTTTGCATCATCCCCCAATGAAAAGGGAAAAGCTCGCAACTTAATCTGCTCCTCTGTCACCCCAGTCGGTTTCATGCTTGAACAGACTACATGGAACTCTTTTAGATGTTTATTTGGATCTTCACCTGCACAACCACGAAATGTAAGCAACAAGGGAATTAGACCAGATTTAAGTTCAATAGCAACATCTAAAGTAGGGTACTGAATACACAAAGGCTACTGATTAAAATCAAGGGCAACCAACTCCTTTAATGTTCTGCCAGCGGCCATCTCTTCTTCTATTTCTAAATTTGGATCACTGGATGAACTGTGGGATGCTGAACCAAGGGCTATATTGAGACCAGAAGATGAAGAACTTGCTTGACGTGCCTCTTTTCGCAACTTCCGTAAATTGCGTTCGATTTCTGGATCAAATTCAAACTCTCCTGTAGAATTGGATCGAGTCATAAACCACTAAAATCACCAAATTAAGCCTAAATAAATAAAAACTAATAATACAAAAATTAAAAAAATAATTTTTTTTCTTGACAGAAACTAAAATTGGCTAAAAACCCTGTTAAATGATCGAATTTGAGGACGAGAGGGTAGGGATAGAAAAATTTCTAGTCTTGCTCAGAATTTCGTTTTCTTCGAAACGAGTACTCACAACACTCCTAGTTCAATCAAAATTTCTCTTAGGAATAGTACTTAATAGTACTACTGTTCATGTTGAATAGTGCTACTGTTCAATTTTTTTTTCTCTTTTTCTTTTTTTTTTTTCCCCTTCAAAAACCTAAAAATCACAATTGAACAAAATAAAAAATAAAAACCACAACTAAGCACTGATTAAATGAAATAACAAAAGAACATAGAACATAAGAAAAAAAATCGACAAATAACACTCCTCGGCAACGACGCCAAAATTTGGTAGCATGCCAAATGCTCCAAATTAATAACCTTCCTAACCTAACTACTGATTGTATATAGGGTAAGTAAGGGTCGATCCCACAGGGAATGATTCGATTAATTTATGTATTCTAAAACAATGAAAACAACAGAAAAATAAAATAAAACCCTAAACAGTACATGACAATAGTAATGAAAAGGGGTTGTAGTCAAGGCAAACTAAAGTAAAACAAAGAAATCTCTAATGGTAGAAAATATTAGGTTAAAAACAACCAGTTCTTGGTCCAAGATCCACTTAAACATGCATTGGACATGAACTAACCGTAACACTATTCTATCTCGTTATTATGGAACTACTGACCCTAGGAAACAACAAGCTCTGTTGCCGAATTTTCCCTTAATTGTCACTACTAAAATAAGCTCTCCAAGTAGATCCCAACTCTTGAACAACCTAGAATAAGCTCTCTAAGTTTAATTCAATGGCAGCCTTAAGAATTAGGAAAATAGATCAATCGAAGCAACAATCATGCAAGATCGGATTATTTAACTTAGGTTATGTTATTCAAGATGACAGATTGAAAACTTGTCCATAATCATCTATCATCATACGTTACTCATTGAATAGAAAAAGGACAATTACGTATCACAATTCCTAATTCTAACAGGTAAAATTCCGATTAAACAATTAAGCAGGCCAAAACTAAATCACTCAAACAAGAATCATAAACAATAAAAACAGAATAACATAAACAATTCCAATAAAAACGAGATTAAGAACAATATTACTGAAGATAAGTTACACCGATGACATGAATTTAGGCTTCAAAATCCCCTTGAACTGAAGAAGAAAGATCAGCCGCACATCTTGACCTAGAAAGTAAAAAAAAAAAAAATACTGAAAAACAAAACTCCACTGCCGTCTCCCCTTGGTTAACCTAACACCCTCAATAAATAACATGTTTTTTTTCTTAATTCTACCCCAGGAATCACGGAAAATCTTTCCTAGACGTTTCCTAAAAGATAGACTTCCAGATTTGTCAAAATCTTATCAGATATGGAAAACAGAATTTGTCTCCAATTTGCACCAGGATTCTCGCAATGTAAAAGATCTTTTCTGGTCTCGGTCACTTCATAAAAATTGTAGTCCCAGATGTGTAGATGAATCTGGGCTTTGAATCACCCACATTAGATATCTGATGCTCCAGTTAGGCCCATTCAAAGACTCGATACTCAGCTAGGAAATCCTTCCGCGACTAGGATTTCAGGTTTGGTTTTGCAACAACTAATGAGGACCCAAATGAACTCGGATTCTCGCCGATAATACCTTCCTGGAAAACTTGATTCATCAACTTTGCTTTTTCTGAAGAACACTTTTGCAATCAAGAAATCTGACTCCATGAAAAACCTGAAAAACTTAGCGCTGGTCAGAATAACAAAAATCTGGAATTTCCTAATCTTTTCTCAATTATTTCCTAAAGTCTATCCAAATATGCCAAACTTATAAAATAAATTCTAATCAACTCAACTAGGCATAAAACATAACAAAAAAAACATAATATGGAAGGAATAAAAAATATATAAATTCCACTCTATCAATGCCAAATTTCATATGCACTATTCCATTTCGATACATGTCTAAACATGGATTCCGAAATTGATGAGAGCAACCAACTTACTAAGAACTGATCAGTTTTCTTCCAATTGAAATACTTAGGGTTTGGTTGTTTAATAGCATGTTCAGTACCTTCTACCTTCTCCATTACAAACAAAGTAGGGCAAGGATTCGTACCTAAAATGAAGCTATCTAGCTCGTGAGAGGCTAGAACTGGTAAAATTTGAGAGCGTCAGTAGTTATAGTTCTTCTCTACGAGCTTTACAGAAAGATTTGGAAGTGAGGAGTGACCTATGAAATGATGAGATCCGCCATTACTGAGTTGTTCTGCTTCAACCTTGGAAGAGTTAACAAAGGATTCAGAGTTAGTGTTCGCCATCGACGTTAGTCTTTAGCTCTGATACCATGAAAGATGGTGACGATTAAGCTGCAACTGAATGAAAAATCGGAAAAAAAAAAAAATTATGTTGAAACAAGTGTGACTTTTTCTGTTATTGAAGAAGATGAGTACCAACTCTTTTATAGTTGGTGAATAACAATGTAGAAACGCAGCGTTTTGAACATACAGGATTCTACAAAACACTGCGTTTGATCTTCTTTGGACTATTACAAGTAAAACCCCTTTCTTTACACTATTACAAATTCACCCCATTCAAACATACAGGACAACTCTTCTACACTTTATCTAATATAAATTTATAATGTAATGTTATAATTAATTAAATTTTTATTCATTTAATTAAATATTGTGCTAATGTTTATGTAGTAAATTAGTAATTACTAATGTTTATAATATAATGTCATAATCAATTAAGTAATCATTTAATTATGTAATGTTATAATTAATTATGTGATCATACTATAATGTAATATTATAGTGAATTAATGTAATATTATAATTAATTAAATTTTTAATCATTTAATTAAGTATTGTACTAATGTTTATAATGAAATGTTATAATTGATTAAGTAATTATACTATAAATCTATAATGCAATGCTATAACTAATTAAATTTCTAATTATTTAATTAAGTAATATACTAAATGTTATAAGTCAATTAATTAAGTAGTAATCAATTAATGTAATGCTATAATTAATTATACTATAAATCAATTAAGTAATGTTATAAAA
Source organism: Pistacia vera (assembly GCF_008641045.1). Taxonomy (NCBI): domain Eukaryota; kingdom Viridiplantae; phylum Streptophyta; class Magnoliopsida; order Sapindales; family Anacardiaceae; genus Pistacia; species Pistacia vera. The sequence continues at coordinate 231,471 of NW_022196192.1, read as the reverse complement.
TTATAACTAATTAAGTAATCATTTGATTATAATGTAATGTTATAATTGATTAAGTATGATATTTAATTAAATTTATTAATGTTTATCAATCTATCATATATAATTAATTAATTGCTAATTTACTATAGATATACTTAGAACTTTACAATTGAAGTAAATAACTAAATATATTATTATTCAATCAAATATACTATTTTATTCAAAAAATAATTCTTTTAATTAGATCCTAATTCTAATTATACACTTAATTAATCAAAACTTTAATATTAATATATTATAATATATTAAATTTTTTAATATGGTGTAGTTTATATGTAATAAGTATAATTGTATATTTATTTAATTAGGTTATTCTAAAAATTTAACTTTTTCTATTTTAAATTTTTTATATGTAAAATAATAGAAACCCCCATTATTCACAAATATTTCATTGCTGCCTAGGTTCCAAAACAGGTTCTAAAAATGGGTTCCAAACAAGTTCTAAACTAGGTACCCGCTACAGGCTCCAAGCAGGTTCCAAACCGGGTACCCGTTTTAGGTTCTTTTTCCAGGTTCCGGTTCCGACACACATAAGAATCAAAACCGGAACCGCACAGTGTCGGTTCCAACAAAATGGAACCAGAACCTACCCGCACAGTGTCGGTTCTGAGTAGGTTCCGATTCCAGGTAGGTTTTGATTCCGGTTCCAGTCTTACCCGCAGGTTCCGATTCTACCCGCTACTCATGCTCACCCCTAGTTATTTGGTCATTGTACAAAATTTCTTTAATTTAGTAATTAGTGTCGTGACTATATTAACTTAAACTTTATGCTCCTTGGGCTTTTATTTATCAAAAATGCTACGGACACCGGGATTTTTGCATCGAAATATTGTATCGGCTACGTATCCCTCGATTCACACCAACAAACCAGACACGTTTCATGTTATTTTTATTTTTTTTAGTGAATAGCCGTTCATCAAATATGGACAACCGTTCACTTATATGGACTCCCGTCTATATTATATGGACGAAAGTCCATTTACTACAGATGGGTGTCCCTATTTAAAGGACGTCTGTCCATGAATAAAAAATTCTTATAAAAATTAGGGACGGCCGTTCATAGGTTATGGACGGCTGTCCCTAAATATTGGACGGGCGTTCATATTTTAATGGATGCTCGTCCATTAACAATTCTTTTTAAAACAATAAAAAAATTTAAGGACGGCCGTTCATCAGTTATAGACGGTCATCCCTTCATTTTGGATGGGCGCCTGCAAATAAGGGATGCCCGTCCTTAATCTATATATAAAAATAAAAAATAAAAAAACTTTGGAGACGCTTATCCATAAATTATGGATGGATGTCCCTTACATTTGGATGGGCGTCCATAAGGAATGGACGCCCGTCCCTTATTGTGGTTTATGCATTTGCAAGGGCTACCCACTTGCTCCATATTTCTCATTAATTTTTGTGTGGTCATTGTTATTAGTGAAATTTAATTGGTAAGTCAATGCCAAAACAGTACCTTCTGCTTAATTTGACCTCTGAAAATAAGTTTTGAATTTACATTTATTTTGAATAACTTTTTTATCTGCCAGAGAACTCTGTATCTAGACACAAGTCATCCAAAGTGTTTCTTTTATTCTTTAAAAGCCAAAATAATGGATGGACGTCCATTTCTTATAGATACCCGTTCAAAAGTAAGGGACGACTGTCTATAATTTATGGAAAGGTGTCTTTAAAGTTTTTTTTTTATTTTTAAAATAAAATAATGGACGGGTGTCCATTTCTTACGGACGCCCGTCCACAATTTATGGATCGGCGTCCCCAAAGTTTTTTTTTTTTTAATTTCCATATTTAGATTAAGGACGGGCATCCCTTATTTGCGGGGCACCCGTCCAAAATGAAGGGACAGCCATCCATAACGTATGAATGGCCGTCCCTAATTTTTATAAAAAAAATAATCTATTTTACTTATGGACGGGCGTCCTTTAAATGGGGATGTCCGTCCGTAGTAAATGGACCTCTATCCATATAATATGGACAGGGGTCCATGTAAGTGAACGACCGTCCATATTTGATGGATGGCCGTTCACTAGGAAAATATTTAATAATGAGTCTAGATTGTTGGTGTGAGTCAACGGACACGTAGGCCGATACACGTTTTCGGTGCAAAAAAGTCAGCGTCGGTAGCTTTATTGTTTATTTATTGCAAGGCATCTCCCAAAGCACGTGGTCATACACGTGGCAAAGTGCTGTCCAGAGATGAAGCAATGATGCATATAAAAGCGGCAGTTGATGCTCGGAAAGAAAGTGGCTCTGACATTGTTGTTATGGCACGGACTTTAGAGGAAGCACTCTGGAGGTCAAGAGCTTTTGCTGATGCTGGGGCTGTTCTTTTCATTGATGCACTAGCTTCAAAAGAAGAGATGAAGGCATTCTGTGAAATCTCTTCTCTAGTTCCAAAAATGGTATGATATGTTTCTCTTGATATAACATGGGGTGAAATCTAATAGTGTTTAGATGATGTTGTTTGCACCCTAGAAGAACTGAATCTTTTGTAATGTAATATAGCGTATAAAAAATCTGTTAGGTCTTACAACAATTATTATCTGAGACAAGGGCGAACAATTTCTTCCTTTTAATTGTCTTTTCCGAAGTTGTAGAGTTCCCAGCATATTACCTGACAAATATCTATTGATTGTTTTGGTGAAAGCAGTGCATATTTTCCCCTGTGCTTTATGTCTCTGCCCACAGTTAATAATAATATACTGTAATTTCCCAAAAAGTGTCAATGTTTTTTTGTCTGTTCTTGGTTGCATTTATTGTGATTAGTAAATGTAATTTAGAGGCCTTAGAATTTTGAGAAGTTGGAACTGCTATTATTTTCTAGATGATAAGACAAATGAGAAAATAATATAGAAAATTTGGAAACACAATTCTGTAAAATGATTTATCTCCAGTTTGGGGCTTGTTGATTTAATGGATTACTTTGTGTGCTGTTTGATTCACACATATTTTTGGGATGCATCTCTATGGGCGGATCATTTAAATTATTATATCTTAACAAGCATATCTGATCATAGTTGCAGTAATATGTTGATGTCATTTGTATGAACTAATTTTATGCTGCTTCATGCTGACTTCAGCTCGTACTGAGGCTATTGATAGGAATCGTTCATCTGAGGAACTGAAAGGTCAGCTTCTACGCAGGTACAGCGGATACTTAGGTTGTCTCAAACAGGAGTTCATGAAGAAGAGGAAAAAAAGGAAGCTGCCTAAAGAAGCCAGACAACAATTGCTCGATTGGTGGAGCAGACATCACAAATGGCCTTACCCATCAGTATCTATATCTACCTTGCCTGTTCTTCATCATAAGGGCCTCTTTCTGTTTCCGTTGAATGTGCTGAACAGTAGAACATTAATGCTTGCTACTTGTCTATTGTAACGTTTTGTATGCTGTCTGACAGATTTGCACCTTCATTTGATTTTTATCTGTTTATTTCCCCTCTCAAAGGAAGAGACTTTTCTTATGATATCATTTAGCTCCATTCAGGAGTATACTAGCAGCCATGAACTAAATTAGACCAGTCATGTGCTACGTGCCTCACCGTGTGCCCTTAGTCAAGTACAATGGCCAAGTTGGTGAAACGGTTTAGCATTTTTTGTGTCAACAAAGCAACGTTATCTATCCACTCCTTTACCCAACTTGTAATGGAGTGGTCTTTGTGTTGAAACAGTGATAATTTGCTGGAAATTTGGTTGAAATTCAGTTGGTTTTTGAATCCGTTTTTGGCGCCAAAGAATTGCTGCTGTCTCCTCTATCTGCCGTGAATGGAGTGGTTGATTTTTAGAGACATGTTTAGGTGCAATCAGCTAAGATTAAGGATGTATTTGTTGTAAACCTTAGTTTTAAATTTAAAATTTGAATTGTCTGTTTTAGTTGGTGTAACAGCAAGCTTTTGGCTGTATAAATTATAATGTTGCATTGTAATGAAAGTAGACTTTCTCTCAACTCAAAATCTTTTTCATATTTTCCTCAGTATTCACTGGCACTACAGTTGGTATCAGAGCCACACTAAAAACCTAAAATCTCTCTTACACTCAATCATCCATCTCAGCTCAAGAACACCTCCCATCTCAGCTTAAGAACATTCTGCTCCAGCCTTCTTGTTTTTCCTGCTTTAGACATCTAAACTGAATCAATGGCTGCTCAATCAGCCTTGATGTCACCTCCAGTGTTTAATGGGGAACATTATCATATATGGGATGTAAAGATGAAAGCTTTTCTCTAGGGTCAGGGGCTGTGGCAGTATGTGGAAGAAAACATGCAGCCACCACCGTTGGGACCAAATCCTACTCTGAATCAGACGCGAATGCATGAGGAAGAAGCTGCCAAAACACCGAGAGCCCTATCCACATCCATGCTACTGTAACAGACTTTGTATTCACAAGGATTATGGCATATGAAACTCCAAAGGAGGCATGGGACAAGTTGAGAGAGGAATATATGGGAAGTAACACAACAAGGAACATGCAGGTGCTAAATTTAAGAAGAGAGTTTGAGATGCAAAGGATGCAAGAATCAGAGAAGGTTAAGGATTATGCTGATAGGTTGATGAGTGTTGTCAACAAAATAAGGCTGCTAGAACTGGAGTTAACAGATAAGAGAGTGGTGGGGAAAGTCTTGGTAAGCTTTCTTGAAAGATTTGAGTCCAAAATCTCCTCTCTTGAAGACTCAAGGGATATGGGGCAGGTTACTCTTACAGAGTTGGTTCATGTGCTGCAAGCACAAGAGTAAAGAAGGCTCTTGAGGCAAGAAGATGTAGGTGAAGGCGCAATGATGGCAACTCACAAAAGCAAATCAATTCAAGGGAACAATATGAGATATGTAGGTGATAAGAAGGGGAAAGAAATGAGCAATGGTCAACGGGGAAAACCAGGTGGGATGAAGGAATATCCACCTTGCTCTCACTGTAAAAGGAAGGGGCATTCTGAGAAAAGATGCTGGTTTAGGCCATATGGAGAGGGTTTGCAAGAACAAAGGAGAGCAACCCCAACAGCAAGCGCAGGTGACAGATGATCAACAACTTGAACAAGGGACAGAACAGCTGTTTGTAGCCTCCTATAGTGCAACACCAACAAGCTATAAAGGCTGTCTGGTTGACAATGGATGTACAAACAATATGACACCACACCTGTAGGATTTTGTCAAATTAAATCCAACACATCGGTCCAGGATCAAGATTGCAAATGGTGACTATGTTGAAGCAAAGGGAAAGGGAGATGTTGCAGTCCAAACCTCTATAAGTACACAACTCATTTCCAATGTACTCTATGCACTCGAAATTAGTCAAAGTTTTTTAAGTGTAGGACAAATGTTAGAAAAGAATTATGTCTTGCATTTTGAGAATCAAATCTGTCAAATTTTAGATAATAAGGGGTGTGAGTTGATGAAAGTTAAAATGGTGGGGAAAAGCTTTCCCATTAAGCTTAAAAGAACTAAAAAGAACAGAAAATAGAGCTTTTAATGTAAGGGTAGATGAGTTTGAGAAATGGCACATGAGACTTGTTCACTTTCATCATCAAGGTCTCAAGGAAATTCAGACAAGAAATTGGTCCAGAATTTGCCCGAAATAGAGGAGAGTAAAACTGTATGTCCAGCTTGTCAACTTGGCAAGTTGAGTAGGTAGTCTTTCCCTGTAAACCAAGCCTAGAGAGCAGCTGAAAAACTCCAGATCATTCATACAGGCGTGTGTGGTCCTATGGAAACCTTGTCATTGAGTGGAAGTAGGTATTCTGTATTGTTTATAGATAATTGGTCCATGATGTGTTGGGTGTATTTTTTGAAGCAAAAAGGAGAGGTTGCTATTGTATTTAAGCAGTTTAAGCAATTGGTGGAAAACCAAACTGGAAAAACTATAAAAATCTTAAGAAGTGATAATGGTACAGATACTTCTCAAGAGTTTGAAGCAAGGAAGCTAGAATTAGGCATCAATACAGTGACCTCTACACTCCACAACAAAATGGAGTCAGTGAGAGGAAGAACATATCAATTATAGAGATGGCAAGGTGTATGGTGGCAGAGAAGAGGTTGCCAAAGAATTTTTGGGCAAAAGCTGTCAACACAGTAGTGTTCCTGCTCAATAGGCTTCCCACAAAAGCCTTAGATAGCAAAACACCTTATGAAGCCTGGTATGGAGTTAAACCAGTAGTAGATAGGCCAAAAGTATTTGGAAGCATATGTTACATTTTGGTTCCAGCAGTAAAAAGATCCAAGCTGGATGAGAAGGCCTTAATTGACATTTTTATTGGTTACAGTAGTCAATCCAGAGCCTATAGAGTGTATGTTCCAGAAACCAAAAAAATTTAGATTTCCAGGGATGTCAAAATAGATGAGGATGGAGTTTGGAATTGGGAAAAAAATAGAGCTGATGTGGAGACAAGACCAAAATGGACAGAAGTTACAAGTGATCAGATTATTGAGGATGATGAGAGTGATATAAAATAAGAACTCTCGGTTAGAGATACCAGACCTTTAGTTGAGGTTTATGAGAGATTTAACATGGCTTCACTTGACCCAACATGTTACTTTGAAGCAACAAAATCAGAGGTTTGGAGAGCTGCCATGAAGGAGGAGCTGGTAATGATTGAGAAGAACCAAACTTGGAACCTGGTTGACAGACCTCAAAACAAAAAAGTAATTCAAGTTAAATGGATTTTCAAGAAGAAACTCAAACCGGATGGCTCAGTCTTTAAGCACAAAGCTAGGCTGGTTGTCAAAGGTTTTGCTCAATAGTATGAAGTTGACTTCCTAGATACTTTGCACCAGTTGCAAGGCGTGACACAATCAGGTTGTTACTTGTAGTGGCATCTTAGTTTGCATGGAAAAATTTTCAGTTAGACATCAAATCAGCCTTCCTCAATGGATGACTGAATGAGGAGATATATATTGAACAGCCGGAAGGGTACAAAATCAAGGGAAAAGAAGATAAAGTTTATCTCCTAAAGAAGGCCTTGTATGGCCTGAAACAGGTATCAAGTGTCTGGTACAGCAGGATCAATGATCGCTTATTGAGTTTGGATTTTGTAAGAAGTCCAAATGAGCACACATTGTATGTTAAGAGAGATTGATGAAGATGTGTTGATTATCTCCTTTTATGTTGATGACCTACTTGTGATAGGGAGCAAACCAACTCAGCTGGAGGAATTCAAGAAATCCATGTTTGATGAGTTTGAGATGACAGATTTAGGTGAAATGGCTTACTTTCTTAGGATGCAGGTTTATCAAAGCTCAGCTGGAATTTTTGTTAAACAAGAGAAGTATGCAATCGAAGTTTTAAGGAAATTCAATATGGAGAATTGCAAATCAGTGGACATTCCATTGGTTCCTAATCAAAAGTTGTCAAAGGATGATGATGTAGAAAGTGTTGATGAAGGGCATTATAGGAGCTTGGTTGGCTGCTTGTTGTACCTAACAGCAACAGGACCTGATATCATGTTTGCTACAAGTTTGTTGTCCAAGTTTATGAATCAGCCCAAGGAAACACACATCAAAGCTGCAAAAAGAGTGCTAAGATATGTAAATTAATTTGTTACTTTAAAAAGGGGTGTTTTAAGATGTTTTCTACTGCAGAGTCATGCATTTATGAGAGTTGATGACAGTATCCCTCATGTAAAGTTTTGCAGCTTTGGTTGTCCAATCGCTGTAAGTATGTTTACCTAATTTTATGTAAGGATTGATTTAGATGATTAACGTTATATATGTGACTATGATAGGGAATAAATATGAGGAAAACAAGGAGAATAGGTCCAGGTCGTAGTGATGCTTCGAATGCACAAGATGTTCCAACTGCACCTAAAGCTCTTAACCCAGCAACTGCTACTTCAAGCGCTCTGGGTTTAGATGTTGTAACATTGGAGCATATGATCCAGGAGGTTGTTAATAGAGCTTTAAGGAGAACCCCATCGAAAAGTACAAGTACTCCGATGACAACAATGACAACCAATGTGGTACCAAGTCAAGCAATAGGGACGAGTACCTCAAAAGCAATGGTTCTTCCAAAGCAGATTGAACCGATTTATGGCCTCTCAAGTAAACATCAGCCTCCAGAATTTAGCGCACTAATGATCCAGTATTAGCAGAACAATGGATCAAGTTGGTGGAGAAAGCTGCTGCTCTATTTAGTCTAAACTTGACTTACACAATCAATTAATCAATATTAAAAATGATCAAGCTATAACATTGATTAAAGATTGAATAAACAACAATGAATGAAACTAAGATTGCATTGAATTGATTAAACAAATAACTTAGATTAAAAATATAGAGTATTCTAATTAGGCTACATAGGATACACTAGATAAGCGGTTAGTTACACATAATTACAAGAAAACAAACCTTAATCTTACCCATAACCATTTAGATCAAGAATTAACAACAAAAATCAAGGTTTTGTTCCTTGGCTCCCAAAAACCCCTACCCAATTTTTTACAAAGTTTGAATACCTAAAAAATGAAATAAGTTTCCCTTTTATAGTTTTTTATAGGTAAGGACATTTTTGTAATTAATATAAGGCAAATCAAGGTTGGAAAATGCGCATATTTTGCATTCTACTTGAACTACGCCTCGGTGTGATTTCTGCCGATTTGTGCTTCGACAAAAACCATTCCACACCGTGGCACAGGATGAATCACGCCGCGGTGTGCACTGGGTTTTGCCGATTTGTGCCACGATGCCATAAATCTATGCCACAACCAACTAGAATTGCGTTGATTTGTGCCATGGCATAAGAAAATTATGTCGCAGTGCAACCTTGAAGTTCCAATTTTTCATCTTCATGTTTTGATTCATTCGCACTCTAATGTGTCCCGATGGTTCGAACATCAGTGCACGTATGAATAATCAATTTTGCATCTAAATTTCTGAAAACACATACAACCCCGTGATTCTTGAAGATAAAGAAACATGCAAGGAATTCCATACAAAATAATGCATTAATCAAACTCACCAAATCACTAAATATATATGCATTTTTGACACTGATCACAACCCCCAACTAGATTATTGCTAGGCCCTAGCAATTAAAGCGATCTAAAATAAAATCTAATCCTAACTAAACTATCTTAAACTAAACCACTTCCATAGGTTTTCATGATTACATTTAGCGTATGCAATAAGCCTTGAAACCCGTAGGTCCCCATAGTGGGCGAGTTATAGTCTCGTGAGGGTTTACAGTGATGTTACCCACAAACATCCTATAAGTCCTAACACGCATATTTACAAGACAAAAATTTCCCAGATTAATCAATAGATGTGTCTCATACATCGCATACACATATAGTCAACAGAATAAGCAATCATTACTCACATCTAAGAACACCCTAAATATCAGTTTCACCTTCATTCTCAACTCTCTCACACTAGTCAATTCCACAATCCACTAATCCTAGCCCTAGAGGTAGTTCCATATGCAACTTCCATAAGGAAAAAATTTTGATCCCATAAATATGAAAACTCTAAAAACATAACTCCATAGGTCTACTTTTCAGATCACTCTCCACTAATATAGAACAAACACACAACTTAAGATCATTAGGATTTAATAAGCTTGTAACATTAGGCTAAGGTATTGGGTTATGAAAGAATGTAAAAGATTCAAGCAATTAAGAGGAATAATCTTACCTTTAAAGAGCATGATCACTTAAAACAACTCATTCTCTCAAACCCTTAAACCTTTATTTTATTGCATCACTCTTCCCAACCACAATCAAATATGTACCCTTTTCATAATTTTTTTTTTTTTTTAATGCTAATTAAAACCAGAATTTTAGGAAGCATGAATAATACCAAATTTCTCTTTTTATCCCTGATAATCACAACACACAACAATCCCCAACCCGTTCTTTCGAACACCTTCAAAATTTTATAACATTACTCTAAGCCACACACCTTTTGACTTTCATAAATTTAGATTAAATCCTCTTAAAAGATATCATAGGTAGGAAAATGTGTTTAAAGGTTATACAGGACAGGTTATTAAGGGATAAAAGAAAGAAAATCAAGGCTAATATATTCAGTATAAGCACAAAGGGGTGACTAAGGATAAAATAATATAGGGTTAGCTTGAAAAGTACAAACTATCCAAAAAGAGCCTAAGTCATTTCATAAATTATGCGTTGTCTAGGATTTTGCCTCAAGTGGCCATCAAATAGGTTCTAGAATTTGGGGGATCTCATAATGTCATAGGAAGATTACACACAAAACATCTCTAAATGCTAGAACTAACGAACCAAACAAACCATATTCCTGAGAGTTTCAAACTACAACAAAAACAACATCCAAAATAATTCCCAAATTAGGGTAAAAGCTAACTTCTTCTAGACTCTACATCTCATTCCAATCTTGTTATATCATAGACATATAAAGTAATCTAGGAAACACAAATTCCCACAAACTAAAAAAAAAAAATTACAGGCATATTTCATAACTTCCCCACCCCAACCTAAATCCTACATTGTCCCCAATGTAGCCATCAAAACAAAGAAGAGGTAAAGGGAAAGAAACAAGTTACCCCCCTTGATTAACAAGTCGTAAAGTACCGAAAGTAACTTCATTGAATGCACATCCTGTAATCAACATGAACATCTATCAACACAAAAAAATGAACACATGGTGTCTTTGGAATAGAATCCATGTTGTCTGTTAATCATCATGAGTTTGTGGAAATGGAAATAAACAAAAAGCAAGAAAGATATGAAATCAACAACTGTAGTAAATAAAGTTTATACAAAAACCAAAAACATAAATGAAAGCAATAAACAAACAATTTAAACAAAACACTTAATGAAATAAAATAATAAAAATAAAACAAACAAAAATAAAACAGGAACATGAATAAAAAACTCGAGTTGCCTCCCAAGAAGCGCTTGTTTAACGTCTAAGCTAGATAGAATGCTCGGTCTTATCGATCAAGGAGGCATCCTCAACTCTACATTAGACGTCCTTGGTATTGTGCCATCAATGGCCTCTAAATACACCTTTGCCTCTCCATCATTAAATTCACTGTCTTCGGCAATCCAAGCTAACTCCAATTTCTCTTCTATCTCATGCTACAAAAAACGAGAAAAAGTAATTGGGTCCAAAGAATCAACAAGAAAACACTCATTAGCTTTAGAAGGTGAAGACAGAGAATTAAAAACTAAAAATTCCACAGTTTGATCAAGAAATGTCATTTTTAGTTTCCCATTCTGAATGTCAATGATTGTCTTTGTTGTGGCAATGAAAGGACGCCCTAGCAAAATAAGCAACTCACTACTATGGTCTGACGTCTCTCTATATCTAACACCACAAAATCTGTAAGAATAATTAGTTTATCACCTTGAACTAAAATATCTTCAACAATACCTCTTGGATAATTCATTGAACGATTGACTAATTGCAAGGTCATTGTTGTAGGTTTTAGTTCTCCCAATCCCAACTACTGATACATTGAATACGACATAAAGTTGATGCTTGCACCCAAATCCAACATGGCTGGCTTTTCCTTTTTATTACCAACAGTAACGTTGATAATAAAATTCCCAGGATCTTTAAATTTAGGTGGTAATCTACTTTGCAACACTGCACTCACTGTCTTAGAAATCAGAACTTTCTCATAAGGCTCATACTTACGCTTTCGTGTGTTCAGCTCCTTGAAAAACTTTGCGTATGCCAGCAAGTTCCTAATCATGTCAAGCAAGGGTAAGTTCACATTAACCTTAGATTAAATATCATAAATGTCAGAAAACGACTTATCCCATTTGCTTTTAGTCAAACGACTCGGAAAAGGCATAGAAGGAACATAGGGCTTAGGTGGAACATATGGAGAATCAATATCTTCACTCTGAATGGGTGCACTCGGTTGCTTCTCCCCAGTTCTGTCTTTCCCTACATGATTAATTAAAGGCTCATTAGTTTTAGAATTAATCTCCTTGTTAATTACCTTACCACTTCATAGAACTGTGATTGCATTTGCTTGCTCAGGTTGGCTTGGTAGTTTCCTAGGAACATGGCCTTGTAATGCTTCTGCTATTTGTCATATTTGAACCTCCATCTTCCTTATGGATGCATCATGCTGTTGGAATCTCTGTTCAAAGTTCTGATTGGTCTTTTGAGACACTTAAATAAAGTTATTTAGTGTTTCTTCCTATAAAGGCTTTTGCTATTGCATATTGTGATCATAAATCCCTTGTTGCTGATTATTTCTCCAAGAAAAATTGGGATGATTTCTTTAACTAGGATTGTAAGTGTTTGAAAAAGGATTATGCGGACTTTGATTGTTAAGAATTCATCATGTTGGCTTGTTCCACAAATTCTGGAAAATTCTCACTAGAAGGACAAACATTAGTCGTATGACCAACATTACCATAAATAGCACATACCACTTTAGAACCTCTCTACCCTTTTCCCTTCATCATGTTGCACATGGTCTTCATTTGCCTGGTCAACTTAGACACTTGCATTGCCAACTCAGTGTTAGCACTTACTTCATAAATTCCTTTTGATTTTCCTCTAACACTTTTCTGCCATGAATTGGCTCCAAGCATCTTATACAACCCGTAAGTCTCTTGTGCAGTCTTTTCGCCCATGGCACTACTTGTAGCATTATCAACTGTGGCTTAACAAGCCTATGTCAGTCCATCATAGAAAAATTGATTCAACAATTCTAAAGGAAATCTATGGTGTGGATATTGAACTAAAAGCAATTTAAAATGTTCCCAGGCTTCATGGAATGGTTCACCTTCAATTTGAGAGAAAGCGGCTATTTTACCTCGTAGTTCAATAGTCTTTGTATGAGAGTAGAATTTACCTATGAACTTGTTGTAAATTGTATCCCAGGTGGTGAGTGAAGTGGTGTCAAAGACATGAACCAACTCTTTGCTATATCCTTCAGCATGTATGGAAAGCATCTCAACTGCAATTGATCTTCATTTAAATTTTTCAAAGGAAAAGTTTGAACAGTTTAGTAAAAATCACGAATGAAAGTTAAAGGATCCTCTGTGGCTATTCCATGAAATGAAGGAGGCATCTAAAAGTGAATGTTCTTCAACTCATAATTCCTTGCGGCGGTACTTATGACTATGCAAGAAGGCGACGTTCCAATGGTAGGACATGCGTACTCCTTCATAGGACGAGGTATGTTGGCCATTTCTTCTTCAAATTCAGAATTTGATTCAAATGAATCTTAAGAAATCTCTGGTTCCCTTCTCTTCCTACCAATCAAATTCACTCTATCAAAGTAAGGAAACACTTCTTCATCCAAAGATTGGCGACCTTGCATTCAAGAACTAACACACCAAAGACAATAGGAACAAAAAGGTAATCCAAATAAAAATAAAACAAAAAAAAAAGTAAAGATCAAAATAACAAAATTAAAGCACAAGTTATCAAAGAAAATTGACTAATTTTCAATTCCCCGACAACGACACCTAAAACTATTAGGATAGTTGCACTAGAGCCAATAATATTAGACTGTTGTAATAATATTATTGAATATCAATAAAGGCATAAATTCTATATCATAGCATTCATTTTTATATTCATATATAAATTGATATATGTCCTTAGAACGGTTGAACTATGATGAGGGAATTAAGTATTTTAAATCTTAATTGTGAGAACCTTATGATCACATATGGTGAGCATTCTAGAACTGTCTGTAGCCCCAGTGTTAATTTGAACAAGGGCATGGATTATACAATAAGGCTATCATAGCGTTGAAGGACTCTACCGAAAGGTAGTGACAGTTCTCACATGTCAAGGTTGTTAGGTAACAACCTGGTACATTGCATGGGTGCTTGTTAATGACAAGTTCACTGGACCAACCTACTAGAGGATTCCACACAAGATGGTAATGCCAGTGTCTGTGGAATATATCCTCTAACAGATGGTGGTGTATGTGATCCTTCGACTTGAGATCACCAAAGCACCGTGTGTAATTATTGATTTAATTTGACACTAGCCTAACATAGTCTTATTTAGGGTTATCAATATGTTAGTCATTGGTTGCATCGAGAAGTACACTATGGCTATGGTAGATCAACAAAGGATTCATCACTCCTGGTTACAGGAGAAATTATCTCACTAAGATATTTGGTTAGGAACTACGACTGCAAAATTTGTGGCCATAATGGAATCAAGTCGATGCTCAAATCCAATTTTATATGGTCATTGATTTGACAACCGAATATAAACATATCAAGGCAAATTTATTTAAGTTGACACTACTTACATACTTCAGACCTTAATTAGATAAAGGATAATAAAATGATTTGAATAGCACGGTAATCATACTGTTAAAAGGTAGCATCTTCGCTGAATCTTTATTTGTTGGGTAATCATGATGCCTTGCTAGAGGCCAATCTTGATTGGTGTACAGAACACTAATTAGTTGATGCTTAATTATGGATCCGGTCACTACCAACATAATAAAGAGCCTATAGGTCACATACATTAAAGGCAGTTTTATTGAGAATAAAGATGGAAGGGTAATTTCATCTTTTAAATGAAATGGGTATTTTGGTAATTTTTCTGTGCAATTAAATTTGTTGAGGTCATTGCCAATGTTCAATATTTATATTGAAATAATTTTAGCTAAATTATAGAGCATGTTAATATTAATTTAAAACATTCATATTAAATGTGTAGTATATATATTTATATTTAATTGAATGAAATATAGATTAAATATATATTAATAAAATACTAAAAGGGAAATAAATATTAATATATTTATTTATTGGTTATTCCAAAAGTGGAGTAAGAATAATCCTATTCCAATTTAGGTTTAGGAATATTCCCCACTATAAAAGAAAGGGTTTAGGAGAAATTAAATATAGTCCATATTTTTCTCCCGAACCAAAACCCTAGCCACCCTCCACATTTTGAGAAAGAATTTCTCTCTCAATTTTTCATTCAACAGCTTGCAAACAGAGTGTCAAGCAAATACGTTGATTGTGGATTAGACATCTAATAATCATATTTTACACTATGATTTTGCATTGAATTTTGATAGGATTTATGATGCTTTTCATACAGTTTGGGCCATAATTGCTACCTAATTCTATTAATTTGTCTTTGCAGGCCTAAACGATGATTTTGAGCATAAATGACAGTTTTGAGCGTAAATTGTGTACCTTGAGCTTGAAAACTCGGAATGACCTGAATTTAGAAGCTTTGGAAAGCTAAGAAGAAGAGCTAAAACTTTCATGTTTTGGATTTTTCCTAATTCTGACTAGACAAGGGTGAAAACTTGGCTTGAAATCGTGAAAAGTACGCCGGAACTAAAGAAAAAACGTCTTTGGACGTGCTTCAGTATTTTTACCATAACTTGAGCTGTAGACCTCAGATTGTGCTGATTCTTGAACGAGATAATTGAAAGGGCTACAATTCATATGTTTAACACTTTTCCAGACTTAGACTCTATCATGCTCAAATTTGGCCTGAAAGTCCTCGCCGCAGCAAGGAAAAAGCTTCGCCGCGGCGAAATCTGCATCAGATGTAAAAATAAAACGACGCGTTCTGGCTTGGTAGGGCTTCATCCTTAAGTGAGAGAGGTATAAATTAGAGCAAAAAGGAAGAGAAAAAGAGCTTGGTTCGTCATTTGGGAGGCAGCTCATGGAAGGAGAAGATTATTGAAGATTTGGGCTTCAAATTAGAGAAGATTTCTCCATCTTTTGCTTATTTTTCAATGATGAATCTTGATTCAGTTGGTTTTTGTTATTTTATTTTGTTTTTGAGTATGAACTGAGTTGTTTAGCTAGGGTTTGACGTGACCTTGATACAATGATTCAAATTTATATGAATTGGTTTACTTTGAGTTTTAATTTCATGATTGAGTGTTTATCTCTTTGCTTAATGACTTTTAGATGCTTGATCACCATTCAAATGTGTGTTGTTCACAATGAGATTGAGAAGTGATTTGTGATTGTGCCTCTTGGGATAAATACCGTAGATTAAGCAAATGCTAGAGATAGGTTTATCGATCTATGAAATCTAGATAGAATTCCATAAAGCTTAAAAGACTTTGAACTATTAATCTTCATTTTATTGGGTGCGGAAGCTTAATAGGGATAAGTAGGGAAATGTAGCCTGAGAAGGTATGTTTTACAACTTAGGGAATTCGATTTTCAATCAAGGAATTAGAACTTGGATAATAGATTCTATGAATTGGGTTAGCGTATCTAGGTGAAATCAACACCCTAGCAATTTTTAGCATTGTTTAATTAGTTAAGTTGTTGGGTTTTGCTTTAATTTCATTATCATTCATTTCTATTTTGTTAATTTGTATTTAGTTTGTTAATTTTCCATCAATCCAATTTATTGTTGCTTCAATTAGGACTTAAACTAGAGAAATCGGTACGTAGTAATACTATCCTCGTGGGAACGATACTCACTCATAACTTTATTACTTTGTGCGACTAGTGCACTTGCTATTTATGCATGTTGTAGTAACAACGCATCAAGTTTTTGGTGCCGTTGCCGGGGATAGTTGATTATTAATATTGATAGTATCTAGTCTAGTGCTAAATTGAAGCTTTTATTTCATTTTTTTTTTTAGTTAATCGTAAATATTGTATAGTCTTAAGTATGAGAAATGACATTACCTCTTTCGTGCAAGGCAACGATGAATCACTATATGAAGCTTGGGAGAGGTACACGGAGTTGTTAAGGAAATGTCCACATAATGGTCTACCGTTTTGGGGACAAGTCCAAACATTTTACAATGGGTTGCTACAAATATTCAAACGATGGTAGATGTGGCAACAGGCAAAGCCTTAAATAACAAGACCCCAGAAGAGGCTTATGAATTGCTTGAGGTGATGACCAACAATGACTACCAAAGACCTAATGAGAGAGCAATGCCGAAGAGAACAATGGGTCTACATGAAGTCGACGTGTTCGACACATTATCTACACAAATTGCATCACTTCAAAGCCAATTGGGAGGTATGAGTGTAAATTCTATTCACTCACCCTTTATAACTTGTGAATTTTTTGCAAGAAACTATGGGAGTGTAGGATGCCAAGATGGAGACCAGTTACTCTTCTCAACAACTGAGCAACTGAATTACATGATTTGTTCACAAAGGCTGCAAAATGACCCATTTTCCAACGCTTACAATCTTGGTTAGGGGAATCACCCAAATTTGTCCTTGAGTAATCAAAGCAGTCAATCAAATCAAAGGACAGTGCCAAACCATCAACCAGTGGTGAATCATCAACCATGTGAGCAAAGAATGTCGAAATTGGAGGATATGTTTGGGAAATTCATGCAAGAAACCACAAGATTTATGAATGAGACTCGCTTAAACTTCAGAAATCAAGGAGTGTCCATTCAAAATTTGGAGGTTCAAGTAGCGCAATTGGTTGAAGAATTAACAGAGAGATCTCAAGGTTCTTTGCTAAGCATAATGGTCACAAATCCTAAAGAACAATTAAATGTCATAACATTGAGAAGAGGTATCGTGTTGGAGCAACCTCACAATGAAGAAAAGTTGGAAGAACATGAAGACAAGATTAATGAAGAGGAAAAGCTCAAAGCAAAAAGGTGTGCAAGATACTTAGGGGAATTTCAACCAAGCAACTCGCCTCGCAAGGAACAATTTGAGGAATTTGGTGTAAATGTGCACAAGTCACAATTGGTGTTGGAAGAGACTCCAAACATTGGACTAAACCAATCACCATCTCATCTCAAGTACGCATATACGAATTTGAAGTTCCAAAAAGATGCTTATGAGAATGTTCGAAATTCCAAAGGAAATACCAAAAGGTGGCAATGGGAAGTGAAGCACCCCACAAGGATCCGGATTGACGAAGGACCATGGGAAAGTCGAGCTTCCGACTATAAACAAGCGCTTCTTGGGAGGCAATCCAAGTGTTTTAATTTGTTTGTTGTTTTGAATTTGTTTAGTTTTCTGATGATTTAGAATGATTTTGATTTTGTGCTTTTTGGTGTTTTAGGTAAATTATCGAATTAAGGCGAGAAGCGGGAAATTTCTAGTTTTCGCTGTGGCAAAACTTTTTCTTTACTGCAGCGATGTACATTTTGCAAGAAAAGGAATTTGAAAAGTTCCAGACTTCGTCGCGGCGAAGTTTGTTCTTCGCTGAGGTGATGTACTCTCTGGAATTTTTCACCGCAGCGAACAATTTGCTTTGCCACGGCATAAACGGTATCATGGAGTTGTGCTAAGGAAATTTCACCACGGCGAAGTATGTTTTTCGCCGTAGCGATGTTTACACTAGAATTTTTCGCCGCGGCGAGAAAATTTGCTTTGTCGCGGCATCGAATGGGTTTGCAATTGAATGAAGAACTTCGCCGTGGTGAATTTTACTATTCACCACGGCGAAGTCTGTTTCCCATATATACTCCAGTCATTTTTCAATTTTTTGGAAAAACTTTCAAAGAACATCTAAGAGCCAAACACTTCCACCTTCAATCCAAAGAGTTTTCATTGAATTTTCTTCCCACCATTCCACTCCCTTACCTCTTTAAACAATCATGCACCTTTCAATTGCCCTGGTTTAAACCATTTTGAAGAAATTTTTAGCAACCCTTAGGTTTTGAAAATTTGGAGCTTTCTTAATGAAATTGGAGCAATTGAAGGTTGGAAAGCTTAGGCTTGGTAAGGTTAAGAGTTTTTGTGCAATTTATTTGTTCACTTTCAATTGTGGATCTGTTTTTGCTGAAAAATTGCTTGAATTTGCTAATTGTGGATGTTGTTTGAGAAGTTGAGGATTGAGTTGATTGTGGAGTGTAGAAATTGTTGATTTTGATTTAATTTGGTGTTGAGGAAGTTGGGTTTGTTGTGTTGAAGTTCTTTTAGCAAATTTGAGAGTTGTGTGAAGAGGAAGAAGTAGAACAAGATTGAAGCCTGAAACACTTTTCTTTTTAGTTTTTGTTTTTATTTCTTTATGTTTTGTAAGTAGGAACTCATGTTGATTTCCTAGTTTTAAGCTCTTTATTTGTTTTTGTTTAGATTTTAGGTTTAGTTCAATAAGGTTGAGATCTTATTAATCGGTGAGGGTGTCTAACACATTTGGCACCATAGATTTTCAATTGATTGACAGATGATGATGATGAGGAAGCCAAGGAATGGATGCCAAGATTTTGCACAAAAATCGGCCTTTACGGATTAATTAGGGGAGTATCTCGTAACCTTTACTTTTGTTTTTCTATTCCTTGATGTGCATGATGTGACATTGGGGACAATGTCATTTTAAGTTTGGGGGTAGGAAAATTTTGAGAATTTGTTTGTGTGTTTCTTTTGTTGTAAGTTCTTTTATTGTTATTTGTTTGGTGTGTGTTGTGTTGTTGTTGCCTAGATGAATTGCATAAGTCTATGATGAAACTAGAATTGTTGGGATATTATTTTTGGAAAATGTTAAACATTGCTTCAAGTTTAGGTTGGTTGACTTGATTTAGCTTGAGGTTCGTTGAGTGGTTCAACCACCATTTTCACTCTTTCGACATGCTTAGAAACATTTTATGTGGTTAGGTGAAGTCTTGATAATGTTGGTGGACTCTAGAACCTAGTTAAGAAGTGCTTGAGGCGAAATTCTAGGATTAGACATTGTTGAGGAAATGATTTAGACATTTTTCGGAATGTTTGACCCTTTCCAGCCGACCCATGAATGAATCTTTCCCTAGTCACCCATTTGAGCCTTATGAGATTATCATTGCCTTATTTTCCTTCCAAACCAAAAATTGTCCATTCCCTATACCCTAAACACTTTATCCTACCCTTTAGGAGAATTATGGACCTAATGTATGACACAAAAGAGCTTTGAGAGGTGTGTGAATAACTGATAGAGCAAATCTTAAGTTTGGGGGTTGCAAAAAGGGCAGGAAGAAGGGGCAATAGACCTCAATGGTGTTGTAATTATTTGTAATTTCAAAAAAAAAATAAATAAATAAATAAGAAGAAGAAGAAGAAAGAATTTCTTTAGTTCAATTCAAAATAAAAAAATAAAATAAAAAAATAAGAGAAATGCATAAGTTTGAGGGTTATAAAATGGTTGACACTTTGATTGGTGGTTGAGAAAGAAAGTGGAGATTGATGTAGCTCTTAGTGTTTGCATGAGGAAAACCGAGTTCTCTTACTTTGTTTATCTTCTCATTTTCCTTGGAGCCCACTACCCAAGTCTAACGTTACAAGCTTGCAAAGACCTTTTGATTCTTAGCAATGTCTAGCCCACATTAGTGGAGAGTAGTTCGATACTTAGGCTTATGGAGTCTACCACCATTTGATAAACTTTACATTTCTGCATAAAATAATCCGAGAAGTTGGAAGGTGGACTGAAGTAGGGATTACCTACTCAGGGGACCGATAGATAAAGATGGTCAATTCAATTTATGACTTCTTGGAGTGTTGAGCTTTTTTTTTTTTTTTTTTTTTTTTTTTTTTGGTAATAAGTTATCAACAATTTTTTAGACTTGCATTGTAATTCAATCTAGGTATTTATCTTTCTTTTTGTTTTGATTTTTATTCCTTTTTGCTGAGGGTGAGCAAATCTTAAGTGGGGTATTTGATAATCATATTTTACACTATGATTTTGCATTGAATTTTGATAGGATTTGGATACTTTTCATACAATTTGGGCCATAATTGCTACCTAATTCTATTAATTTGTCTTTGCAGGCCTAAACGATGATTTTGAGCAAAATGACAGTTTTGAGCGTAAATTGTGTAACTTGAGCTTGAAACCTTAGAATGACCTGAATTTAGAAGCTTTGGAAAGCTAAGAAGAAGAGCTACAACTTTCATGTTTTGGATTTTTCCTAATTCTGACTAGACAAGGGTGAAAACTTGGCTGAAGTCGTGAAAAGTACGCTGGAACTGAAGAAAAAACGTCTTGGACGTGCATCAGTATTTCTACCATAACTTGAGTTGTAGACCTCAAATGTGCTGATTCTGATGAGATATGAAGGGCTACAATTCATATGTAACACTTTTCCAGACTTAGACTCTATCATGCTCAATTTGGCCTGAAAGTCTCCGTCGTAGCAAGGAAAAAGCTTCACCGCGGGGAAACCTGCATCAGATGTAAAAATAAAACGACGCGTTCTGGCTTGGTAGGGCTTCATCCTTAAGTGAGAGAGGTATAATTAGAGCAAAAGGAAGAGAAAAAGAGCTGTTCGTCATTTGGGAGGCTAGTCATGGAAGGAGAAGATTATTGAAGATTTGGGCTTCAAATTAGAGAAGATTTCTCCATCTTTTGCTTGTTTTTCAATGATGAATCTTGATCCAGTTTGTTTTTGTTATTTTATTTCGTTTTTGAGTATGAACTAAGTTGTTTAGCTAGGGTTTGATGTAACCTTGATACAATGATTCAAATTTATATGAATTGATTTACTTTGAGTTTTAATTTCATGATTGAGTGTTTATCTCTTTGCTTAATGACTTTTAGATGCTTGATCACCATTCAAATGTGTGTTGTTCACAATGAGACTGAGAAGTGATTTGTGATTGTGCCTCTTGGGATAAATACCGTAGATTAAGCAAATGCTAGAGATAGGTTTATCGATCTATGAAATCTAGATAGAATTCCATAAAGCTTAAAAGACTTTGAACTATTAATCTTCATTTTATTGGGTGCGGAAGCTTAATAGGGATAAGTAGGGAAATGTAGCCTGAGAAGGTATGTTTTACAACTTAGGGAATTCGATTTTCAATCAAGGAATTAGAACTTGGATAATAGATTCTATGAATTGGGTTAGCGTATCTAGGTGAAATCAACACCCTAGCAATTTTTAGCATTGTTTAATTAGTTAAGTTGTTGGGTTTTGCTTTAATTTCATTATCATTCATTTCTATTTTGTTAATTTGTATTTAGTTTGTTAATTTTCCATCAATCCAATTTATTGTTGCTTCAATTAGGACTTAAACTAGAAAAATCGGTACTTAGTAACACTATCCTGGTGGGAACGATACTCACTCATCACTTTATTACTTTGTGCGATTAGTGCACTTACTGTTTATGCATGTTGTAGTAACAACGCATCAACATCCTTGCTTTTTTGTGGACTTAATTGGAGCGATTCTATCTTGAATCGGTTGGCGAAAAGAAATAAAAAATAATCTGAAGGGGCCTTCAAACGCAAGTAACTAATTAAACCTTGTATGGGTTAATTTGGGTTCTTAATGGGTTGTACTATATCAGTCCTGATTTTGAATTGGGTTTAATTGAATAAAGTGAAGCAAATAAAGTGAACAAAAATAATCAACTAACTAATAATTCTAAAATAACAGTAAAATAACTAAAATTAACGATTAAAGTAAAGATGCTAATAAAACAGATGAGAATCAAATGGACTAAGGTCTAGGTATCCAATTTCACCGTATTTATCCTACTCTATGCCAATAATCTAACTATTGCTTTCTCAATTCACATCCTTGGGTCGATACTCACTTAATTAAGGTGTTAATGTAGGGCGTTCGGGATTAACCTAGTGTTTTCATCACTAACTAGCTAGGGCGTGTAGCCTAGTCTAATTACTAACAACCCATTAAGACCACGAGTACCAGAGTTCACAAACCAATTTATATTTGTCAAAGCATATGTACAGACACAAACCATTCAATCACAAGAGCTATTCAAGATTAGCTAGGGCGTATAGTCTAACCTTGATTCACACAATCAATTAATCAACATTAAAGATGATCAAACAATAACATCAATTAAAGATTGAATAAACGACAATGAATGAAACTAAGATTGCATTGAATTGATTAAACAAGTAACTTAGATTAAAAACATAGAGTATTCTAATTAGGCTACATTGGATACGCTAGATAAGGGTTTAGTTGCACAATTACAAGAAAACAAACCTCAATCTTACCCATAACCATTTGGATCAAGAATTAACAACAAAAATCAAGGTTTTGTTCCTTGCCTCTCAAAAACCCCTTCTTCAAGTTAGCCAATTGTTTACCAAGTTTTGAAAACCTAAAAAATGAAATAAGTTGCCTTTTTATAGTTTATTACAAGGGAATTTTGTAATTAATATAAGGAATAAATCTGGGTCAGAAAATGTGCATATTTTGCATTCTACTTGAACTGCACCTCAGCGCGATTTCCGCCGATTTGTGCTTCGACAAAAACGATTCCATGCCACAGCATACGCTGGGTTTCGCCGATTTGTGCTGCAGCACCATAAATCTATGTTGCGACACAACTAGAATTGCGTCGATTTGTGTCACGATGCAACCTCGAAGTTCCAATTTTTCTTCTTCATGTCTTGATTCATTCACACTCTAATGTGTCTCGATGGTCCAAACATCAGCGCACGTAAGAATCATGAATTTTGCACCTGAATTCCTGAAAACACATACAGACCCATGATTCTTGAAGTTAAAGAAACATGCAAGGAATTTCATACAATATAATGCATTAAACCATGAATTCCCTATAATCAACTTACCAAATCACTAAATATATATGCATTTCTAGCACTCATCAATGGTCCCAAGGGTCGCCTTTGTCATCGAACTTCGTATCCGGTGCTTTAAAGTTTGCGGGCAAAAGGGCATTCTACTCTTCTTCCAAAAATGGGGCATCGACTATCACAACTGTGGGTTGTCTCGTTGCTTTTTTAGATTGTCGAGCATCCTTTGTGCTATAAATCAATGAGCAGGAGCAACGAAAAATAAAAAATTATTGCCCATCAATTACTTTGATTACGCCAAGATCTGGGTGAATGAATTATTCTCTTTAACACAGCTTGCACTTGTATAGTGCATGTGTTAAAACCCTATTCCTATAAGAAATAGACATGGACTCCAACCCTAATCCACCCTTGTATCCAAACACCCTCATTATGGTATTTTATTTTTAATTAATTATTATTATTATTAAAATCAATTAATATATATATGAAATATATTAACATTTAATTAATAGTAATAATTCGTTTAAATATATGCATACTTATATTTAAATATTTAATTTTAATATTAAATTAAACATAAGCAACAACCTCAGCAAATTTAATTGCACTATGAGATTACCAAAATACCATTTCGTCTTAAGAGACGAAAATACTCCTTGCATAAACTGATTCTTAAATTATCTTCTAAGTGTGTGACCCATAAGCTCCTCATCATATCAGTAGTGAGTATGATCGCGATTAACACCAATTAATCATTTCACTACACACAGACCAAGATTGGCCCCTAGCAAGGCATCATGGTCACTTGATAGATTGAGATTCAGCAAAATAGCTACCTATCAACGATATGGTTACCGTGCAATTAAATTCTTTCATCATTTGTTATCTGATCGAGACTAAGGTATAGAAATAGAATAGTGTCAACCTCAGTTATTCTTGATGTGTTTGTATTCAGTTACTAGACCAATAACTGAAATAATAAATTGGATTGAGCAACAACTCAATCCCACTGTGGCCACAACTTTAGTGTCATTGTCATATACTGAATCGGGCCTTAGATAACTTCTCCCGTACTCGGGAGTGATGAATCCTTTGTCGATCCACCATAGTCTTGATATACTCCTCGATTTAGCCAATCACTACCGTATTGATAGCTTTAAATAAAACTACATTAGGCTAGTGTCAAACTACGCCAATCGGTGCACAAGGCGCTCAGGTGATCTCAAGTCTAAGGATCACACGCACCACCATTCGTTAGAGGATTTATTCCATAGGCATTGGGGTTACCATCTATATGGAATCCTTTGGTTGGTTAGTCTAGTGAACTTGCCTATAGCAAGCACCCATATGTTGCACCAGGTTGTCGGCAAACAACCTTGATGAGTGAGATCAGTCAATCCCTTTCCATTGGGTTGTTCAATACTATGATAGTCTTACCATATTATCTGTGTCGATGGTCAGAATAATACTTGGGCTGCAGACATTTCTAGAATGGCCACTATATATGATCATAGGGTTCTCACCATTAAGATTTGAAACACTTGATACCCTCGTCACAGTTCTACCATTCTAAAAACATATATCAATACATATCAATATGATTTACATAATATAGAATAAAATGTCTTTTATTGATTAATAAACATTATTACAAAGAGTCAATTCTACAATAATTGATTGGCTTTAGGGCACCTACTCTAACACTTTGTACCTAGTCTAGCTAATTGTTGACCTGAGGGTTTGGTGCTTTTGTCTGATGGATGGGCAATTCGATTGGATGGTTTTGATGTTCTGTTTGCCTTCTGTTTGGATAAATAAGTCTATGGTGCACACTTATTCGAGTTGACTAATCGTAGCTGCTAGAGTGGTAAGTGCTATTATCATCTTGGTCGGGTCTCTTGTAGTGCGCATGTGCGCCTGCTTGTAGAGCTTGGCTATCATCTAAGTGAATAGCTTCACAGTGGCCTATCTATCTCGTTGCTGGTTCTTTCCCTGGCTGCTTACTAAGAGAGTTTTGCCTGCGAGTCTCTCATTCTCGTGTTTCCCTCATGGTTTGTGCCTGGGGGCATTACACGCTTTCTGGCATGGACGAGGTGGATTCAGAGCCCATAGTTTCAAGTTCCCAACTTGGGGTCGGTTGATTCTAAGTGTTTGTTTGCGATCGAACTCCCAATTACGTGCTTTTCGCCCCGATTACGTTTCGCTGTAAGGCTTGTATTGCGGTGGTCAATGACTTTAATGTGTCCATCATCTAGATGTTGTTGGGATTGGAAGTACCTACTCCCAGCGGATTCGTTGTCTGGATGACCGGTGAGTGCAGGGTTGCCGACGAGCGGCTGGTCAGGTTTCCCTACTAGATTTCTTAGCAACTAGCTTCCTTTAGGCCTACAACCTAACTTTTGGAAGTTCTGGTGAGGACCATTTCTTTTGTATGGAGTTTGTAGCCGGTGATTGTGGAGAGGTGTTTTCTCCACACAGAGTGTTTAAGGGGGAAACCCCTCTTTCTAGCGCCAAAATGTTGATGCAATAATTCGTACCAACTAAAGATATCCAGTCAACCTTGAAAGGGGTCGAGCAAAATGTACCCGTGGTTACGGATAACCAACAAGGTCGCTAAAGTGACGTAACATAGTAAAAAACACAAGAGATTTTATAGTGGTTCGACAGTATATAAACCAAACCTACATCCACCGTTGTATTATTATTGCAGGGTGTTACAAGGTCAAATAAGGTTACAGAAAGGGAATCTTGCGAGATGAATAAAAGGTATTCGACTCTTGCAGCTTATCCACTCTAAACTCTCTCTAGAAGATCAGTGTAGTTTTCACTTGAGCTTTACTGATACTGGAATCGTCATTTGAAACGGTGGCTGTAGCCTATAGGCTCTTTTTATATTCAGCTCTTTTGACAGTGGTTGAAAGTAAGTATTACGAGGTTGGTTGTACGCATAATCCCCCTAATTAGGATTTGAGTTAGTAATTCTCATGCTTGTGACAAATCAGACCATGCTAATGGCAACTTAACCCATAATTGTGACAGTAATCACCTTGTCAAGAAAGTCAAGCACCAAGGGGACGACATGTGGGAGGATCCTCGTCATCGGGCTTTGATGTACTTCGAGAATATGCAATACAAATCTGACTGTTAGAGAATTGGGCATAGCAGTACTACAATTTATTTATAAACTCTAAAAAAAACTAGGAAACCTAGTATAAAGGAAATTAATCCTAGGTAAACAAGCATTATATCATAGAATTAAGGCAATAAGAAAGCCTGATGTTCTAACTTGAGACATTGAATCACATCTTAATGAATGTGTTAGTGCATTTGATCTAAATCATATTCCCAATTACCTTCAATTGAAGCAAAGAAAATTAGATAGTAAAAAATCTAGAAAAAACTTTACAAGCACAAGCATATCATAAGCAAACCATAGGATATTATTTTTGTCGGTTTTTATTTCATATACAGTAAGTGATATATAAAGCTTTAGTCCAAATAGACTTAAATTATGTTCTATCTTGCTTTGGACAACTGTATTGCTTCTTGGTCAAGACTTGACTCTTCTGCCCAAGCAAACTGCTGAGACATGAGTGAGAATCCTTGATGCCTTACTTGTTCAAGCTGCTCCCACTCAGCCCATCTCTCAGTTAGACCCACTCCTTCCAACATTTTAACTACTTCTGCCATTGTCAGACGGTCTTCTGGGGAGCTTTGAGTGCAGAGCAACGCCACTTGGACTACAATCTCGACTTCTTTTGAATCATAATTCTTTAGGTTTTTATCCACAATATCACTTAGTCTATCTTCTCTCAGTAATTTCTTAATCTGTCGAAAAAATAAATTATATAAGCACCACTAATGAAACATAGTTTTCGCATGTTTATACATTGTTCCCAAAAGTAAGATATCCCAGACAATAAAAGAAGAAAAGGAAATACCAGACATGTAACAAGCATTCAAGCTGTTTACATTCAGTAAGATAATACTTTTCCTTTTTTCTGTTTTCAGAAATTTGTATATTCCATGGAATAATCATATGAATAAGTTGGGAAAACGATAGCACTCAGTGTGTAGAATGTAAAATAACATTAGAGTAAGTTTTGTTATAACTATGTTATGTAGAATGTAAAATAACATTAGAGTAAGTTTTGTTATAACTATGTTATCTGCCGTAGTTTTAACAAATTTATTTGCATGGCAATTGTCAATTGATCCGAAAAAAGAATTAGGGTGGGACAATATGCATAATCACAACTAACACTTTTTAAATGATTTTTCTCATTAATGTTTAACAAGATTTTCTGTTTCATAGTAATTTTTATTTCAATCAAGCATTAATCTATTTCTTTTTGTATTGCAATTGCAAGGAATTTTAGAATAAAAATATGCACTTCCAGAACATTGATGTGAGATATAGACTGGAATGAAAAAACAATGCCCCAGTAAACTAGCACCTACGATTAGAAGTTGTCCTTTTTCTTTCAAACTAAAGCCAATTCCTATTTCTCAATTTCTCCCAAGGAAATTGTCCTACATCAATCTCTCCGCATGAAAAGAACTCATCTTATGGTTATCTATCCGATGGATAATCTTGTAGTAAACCATTATCGCATCTGATGGAGCAATTAAAAACCTTTATCGTCATCTTCAATTGAAACAAGAAAATAAGCCTTGACGGTGAAACTTTAACGTTCTTATCTAGCATAGTTGCTTTTTCCTTCATCCAATTTCACGGTATCCAATCTCCTTGACAATATCTTTTTCTCAAGGCAATTTGCTTAAGTCAGGCATTTAATGGATAATCTAGTAGAAAAACATTATGTCATCAAAAGGAGAAAATACAAAACCTTCATTGATCTTCTTTAAAACTTGCAAACATCCATAGTTCTTATTCTCCCTTGTATTAATGGCTGAAAATATAGTCTAACATATACAAGCCTTGATGGTGATACTTTAACATTCTTATCTTGATTAGTTGCTTCTTGATTCACTTCGATTTCATAGCATTCGAACTCTTCAACAACATTTTCTTCCAGAGCAAATTGTACCTTCTGATTAAAACTATTAACTTCTAGATATTGCTAGTCTTCAATTTGAATTTCGAGCACCATCTCAACCATATTTTCTGTAATTCCATTTTCATCTTATGGAACTATCTCAACCACACGTTTTCCAATGCCCAAATTGAAAACTAAATCAAGAACTACTTCAAGGAGTGCTCCATAAGTTGTTTTTCCTTTAATATGTGAAGCATGAACCTCTTGAATAGCACTGTTGTTCTTCCACTTTAGAGAACATAGGTGAGATCCTATATGGAATCTTGATCTGAGCTCTAATTAAAAATCACATGTGACTGTTATGGTTGTAATTGTNGCTCTGATACCATGTAAAATAAACGTAATGAATATACACTTTACTGTATTATTAGCTTAAAAGGATACATATTTATATACACTTGTAGTGTTCTAAACTAGGTAGGTGATCAATCTAAATTAGGATAGTAGTGATCCCTATAATCAAGGATTTTAATGTGATCCCTATCATTTAGGAAGTCATGTACATCTGTAACAAATATCAAGTCCAAATTAGAAATATTCTAACCTAACTAAAACAACAAATAAAATATTTTAATTCATAAGAAAACTTACTTTCTAAAATAACTATAACAAGCTCTCGATCATGCAGATTTAATTTTCCATTAAGAAAGAAAAACAACAAAGTCAAATGATTATTTGTGTTTGAAGAAACAAATTGATAGAACTAATTGCAATTTTATAGCTGGGCTACATTAAGAATTTTATTTTTAATAATTTTTAAGAGTCACTCATTTATCTTTAAGTTTCTAAATGAATAATATTTTTGGAGAGCCTAGTAGTAGTTTGGAAAGCTTTAACATCTCATAAAGTAAAATTTTATTTGGCAACTAAATGAAATATCTAAATAAGAAAATGAAATCAAGGACATCAACATATCAAAAAGACAACACGAAGAACATAAAACACGAAGTTCCGAGGTCACAAATATTAAGCATGCGTGCTTCATGATTCAAAATCAATTCAGAAATAGGAAACTTGAAACAAGATATAAGAGTGGACAAAGTAGATAATCTTACATGATCAAGCAGAAGAGCATCCTCTTCCTCTTCAAGGCAAGAGAAATCTATTGCACGTTGACCAGTTACAAGTTCTAGTAGAGTTATTCCATATCCAAACACATCTGTCTTCTCTGAAGATTTCCCAGTTGACAAATATTCTGGGGCAATGTGGCCCATTGTACCGCGCACTTGAGTGGTAACATGAGTCAATTTTGTATCAACAAGTTTTGCCAGCCCAAAATCGCCAAGAACAGCTTCAAAATTGTCATCCAAAAGGATATTGGCAGCTTTTAAATCACGATGTATAATCTTAGGATTACAGTGCTCATGTAGATACTCCAAAACACGGGCTGCTCCAAATGCCACACATTTCCTTGTTGGCCAGTCGAAGCCTTTCTCTCCAGGTTTCAAATCTATAGCATATATCAAAATAAACATAGAATTCTATTACCTACTGAAATGAAGGCTGGTCAAAGAAAGTTCTAATTTTGAACTAAATCACAGCTCACAGAACTACTATGAAATTTGAACAAAATCCTAACTTGTAAACTTATTGTGCAATTTATTTGAAGTTTATGAAGGAGACTAAAAGGTTTGAGAATAGGTGGAGTTGAACTGCGCTGTTTGGTTGTGAACTTCTTGGTCTTTATCAATAGGTGTCTCAGAGATAAGTTTAGGCCTTCAAGGGGTTTGAAACAAAGGCTTCTATTATCTCCTTTTCCAGTTTTTGCATTAGTGGTTGGCTGCTTGAGGAGACTTGTTCAACAGCCTTTGGTTAATATGTTCGAGAGTATTTTAGTTGGGGGACTTGGTTACTGTCTCATCTTCTATCCTCAAATGATAATATGTTTTGCATCTCCAGAGCATAATATGATTATTTTAACATCAATTTAGAGACTTTTAGATTTGTATTGGGTCATAAAATCAATATGCTTAAAATTGTGTTGCCAGGTATAAATCAATTTGGAAGTCTTGTATTGTGTGATTCAATTTGTTTAATCATCAGGGAGAATTTTAAATTATTGCCCAACTTAAATAGAAAAACATGAGAACATTCGGGTATGGCAAACTAGTCAGTTTATATACAAACTGCAAAGAGCAATCAAATAAATGAAACTAAAGCATGATTCTCATGAAAGAAAGCACCTCTCAAGCGATACGCGACGCTAAGATTTTGCATGAAGGGTACAAGGATTCTCTCGGATGAGAGTTGTACAAAACCCAACTAACTGAGAAGATTCCGATGAACAGCAACACTTATAAGTTGGACTTCCCTGTGGATGCAGCCTCTCCACCAGGACTATAATAATCAGCAAGGCGTTTCACAGCAACTTTTGTGTTGTCAGAGAGACCTTTATACACTTTCCCAAAACCTCCTTGTCCAATTATGTGCTTTCACTAAAATTATAGTTGCAAGTTGGAGTTCACGCCAAGAAATCTTCTAACTGACCAAAAAAACTTCGATCATCTTCACCTAAGACAAAAAGATTGCCAGATATTATTTCAGAAAAACCTTCCACAATATGCTACCTGAAATTTTACCCATGTTTTCCATCAAAATGGAAGCAGAGAATTCAAATTATCATAAAAAAAAAAAAAAAAATGACACGATAAATTATCATAAAAAAAAAAAAATGACACTAGTGAATTTCAAA
This sequence comes from Pistacia vera, assembly GCF_008641045.1. Lineage (NCBI taxonomy): Eukaryota > Viridiplantae > Streptophyta > Magnoliopsida > Sapindales > Anacardiaceae > Pistacia > Pistacia vera. The sequence goes on along the minus strand of NW_022196192.1, from coordinate 200,308 downwards.
AGAAATCATCATTTATTTTTATGGGATAAAGTTGACTTCATTAAAAATTTTAAGATAAGGGAAGTATATTATGTTCCATGCTAGAATGAAATAATTGAGAAACTAGCTTGTCATAAAATAAAAGGAATGAAATGAACCAGATAAAAAAACCTATATCCTTATAATGATCAAATGGGTGTGATTAGGTGTCTCTTATCTACTCCTAAAATAGTGATTGGAATCATACCAGCTTTTTTCACAGCTTTATCCTTGTAAAGATAAGAATTGTAAGCTTCTGAGTGATAGTATTAGTACTATGAATGAGGTATCTATGTCTCTTGTTGCTAAACTCAACCTCAAGCTTGAACCTCACCCTTGTCCGTTTAGAGTAGCTTTAGGTTGATTGGAATTCTTTACCAGTCACTAAATAATGGTTAGTCCCTATAAAGTTTGAGTCATATTGTGATGAGACATATTGTGATGTTAATCCTATGGATGTAGCTCACATTCTTTTAGGTAGACCTTGCCTTTATGACCTTAATGTGACTAGTAGTGAAAGAGACAATACTATTATCATTTGTCACAATTATAGGCGATTACACTGAGACCTGATAAACCTCTTGAAAAATTGCCTAGATTTGACTCCTCTCCTCTTCCCAAGTGTCACACAGACATAGAGTTAACACACTGCTTTCGACACAAAGTGAGCCTAACATAATTCCTAAGCCTTTAAATGATGTTTGTAGGACTTCTTTTGATCTTGTGTTTTCTCTCATTGCTTTTGTTTTACTGCCATACCACCTCCATGACATTCCTACACATTCTCAGCTTAGATAGCATGCATTCTTCATTTGCCTGTGAGTTTGATTCTTGTTCAATGATTATTAGCAAATATTTGTATCCTAACCGAGGCAATTGCAAGCCTCCAATGATATCTTTGTAGGGTCTACAAGATTCTTTTTAGACACTCTTGTTGTGCCTTGGAACGATTTGCTTTGGCATTCAATTGTTTGTTTGATGCATCCACCTACTGCTGCTATGGTTGTTCTATCTACCTTCTTCATTTGCTAGAAGTCTAAGTTTTTCTCATCCAAGGATTATACAGGAGATATTAGAGTAGATGCAAAGACTATTTAGTCTATATATTTTTATGATAAAAGGCTAATTTTGTCTAAGTTATTTTAATCTTTATTTCCCCATTTTTGTGAGAATTGGAGTTTTTTCAATTTTTCTATTAGGAATGAATTATGTTGCCATTAACGTTTTTATTCTAAGCCCATAAATACGCCTTACTTTAAGTGAGAAACTACTTCGTTGATGAATAATTGATTTAACTATTGTTGCTCTGAGTTCTATACATAATTTGTCTTCTAAAATTCTCCCTTTATTATTATTCTTTCTCTTATCCTCTCTATTTCTTCTTTTTCTCTATTGTAAATCTTTGCTCCTCTATCACAATGCTTTTTTATCACACCACCTCATAACAAATAAATATTTCAAAGTTTTGTACCTTTTAGATGACAAATTTGCATTAACCGTCACTTGATGCTAAGACTTTTGTTGATCAAAAGGACAGCCGCGTCTTTAAACCACAAATAAATGACCTCAGTACAAACACCTAATGATTTTTTAATTTATAGACAATATTGATCAGTATTATACTAATAAATATTAACAAATAATTTTTTCAATTTCAATAAAACTTTATCTAGCATATTTTCATCAATTTATTTTCAAAATACTGTTTTTCGAAAATGAAATAGAACACATTCCAAAATCTTGAGAAAACAAACATAAATTTTATTCTTCAAATACATTTTGCCAAAATAATTTCAAAAAACAATCCTGAGCTGCTCCTTATAGATATTTTTCAAATTCTTAATTAATATAATTTTGACTAAAATCTTAAGAAAAGCTGAATGTATAATTTTCAGGAACCTTCTTTTTTTTTTTTTCCTTCAAATTTAGTGTTAAAGGATGAGTTGTTTAAACCATTTTGAAACATCAAAAAACTTATAATTAAGATATTTATTCTTCAAACTACTCCTATTCTTTGAATTATTATTATTATAAACTCATTTTTGGTGGTGGGGACAATGTGGGAGTGACGGGGTGCAATGGTGTGGTGAGGATATCAGGTGTTTAAAATAAATGATATGAAACAATACATTGTGTTAAAGAAAAATGATAAATAAATAAATTTTAAGACAACCGTGAGGTACTTTTAGATTAAGACAAAAACATCTTAAAATCATCACTAAGTAAAAAATCACTTAATAAATAAACACTTCAAATGTATGAATGACAATTATGTAGTTGTATGAAGTCCTTTTCAGAAAATCAGAGAACCAATAAATTATCACAATGTCATCATGTTCAACTTAAATATGTATAACTACTATTTAAAAATGCTGATTAGATGAACCTCAAAACTAAAGGAAATTGAAGTTACCTGCAACATCAACAAAAACATCATGTTTGCGTCTGTGCAACTGATGATATCGGAATAAAAAGAGAGCACCAATCAACAGAAGTACAAAAGCACCACAACTTGCTGATGTTACAACAACTCTAAGTTTTGATCTGCTGGTTGAAACTGTCAAACATATCTAGTTCAATTTCCATGAAGGTTTAAGGTACATGTGGTGAAGAACTTACCATCAATCCAGTTAAGTTTATAAAAATTAGTAACAAACAAAATTCAAGTTCTGGCATAACCTCAAGTGCTGAGCTTGTTATAACCAAAGGGTTTATCATATAAGTCCAAGGATTTATCTTGCCTTATCTTCTGATTTAATAAAACAAACAGGATTTGAAGATTTAAACATGCCTCTCAATCCAAAAAAAACTGATACAATGTTTTAAAACTATGGATCCTAAGGGCCTAAATTGACAAGAAACGGCCCAACAGCAGTCCTAAGCTGAGGTAAGTTAAAAACAGAAGTAATGCAAAAATTTCGAATAACCTGGTAGAGGAGCGCTTGACACACAAGGCTGCCCCAAACTAGAGCCACAAGTGAGATGTGTTCCAGTAAAGCTGAAAATACAGCAGCCAATGGCAATTCATTGAGTATTTGAGGTAAAAAAAAACATAGATATGAGGCACTTCAAAGCTATCTAATATAAGCAGAACATTAAAGCAAATAAAATCAGTAGATAAGCATAAGCATAAATTAATATGTAACTGATACAACACGTGAGGTGCAGGTATATAATAAGAGGCGTGGGAAGAAGCACCAGAAGATCAATTGTGACAAAGAAAGCAACTAAAGTGTGAAGAGAAGAAAAAGGTGGAGTGGACAGGTGGCAAAAGATGAATGGTGGAGGGTCGAATTCTGTTAGGGAAGGAAATGAATAAAAGGGAGCAGCAGATGATGAAAAAGGGATCTGGAAAGAATATTGTGAAGGGGAGGTAGCTGGCCCTCGAAGTCCAGCGTATTAGTTTTCCATTATTTTGTTGATTCAGTTCTTGTTAATCTTGTGTTGGGATATAATCCATCAGATGAGTGTAATTCTGACTTCTCAATGCAATATATATATATTTGTGATTCTGGATGTTTACATTGAATTGTCTGAATATATCCGGTGTTAGTGTTTTGTGTGTGGTTGAGTAAGGAATCTGGGTAGGTTCGCAACAGTGACAGACACATTGCATTAAAAGAAAGATACAGAAGGCCAACATACTAGACAATTGCAATGAGTTTGAAGTTTTTATTTAAATTTTAATTATGTCTAAAAATCATCCATTGTCCTGTCACATTTAAAGAAGGTAATTAGGTTGAGGGACATAATCACATGAAAAAGCTGTTGGATACAATGTTGAACATGTGCTTGTTGATTATAGATGAAGTTTTCACTCAAGTATAGCATCATTAGGTAACATTTATATCCAGTGATCCAAACATTCCTCTTAACATTGGTTGATTTCAAGGTTTCCTATTCACTGAAATCTAATTTTGGGCATGCATTTGATGATCATTTTTCAGTCTACAGACGGAAAGAAAATAAGTCTCAAAACTAGTTCAGACTATCTACATTATCTAGCCAGATTATCTGATTTGACTAGCTTTCATGTTTTCGGGCTTGGTAAATGAATAACACTAGACCTACCATATAAACATATGCATGTTTCCTAAATGTTATTCCCACCAGCAACGAAAGATAAGAGGCCAGTAATTATAAACAGCTGTCAGAGGTATTTTAAGATGCTAGATATTAAGAATCTAGTTACTGAAAAACCATAGAAAAATTCATAATTAAAAACTTATTGCCTACATAAACCAATAAGAATGTTCTTCAGCTTATTGAAAATTGATGCAATGAAATGGCCAGGCAAGCCTCTAAAGTTTGTGTGCATCCTTGAAACAGAAAAAGCACCAAAGGCAGCATAATATACTAACACTTTACAGAAATAGAGTGACTTTTGGAGATTACTTGAATGTTGCAACTGAAAATAGTTGCATTGGAATTTTTCCAGCTAAATCATTGGATGAAAGATCCCTGTCAAATAAGAATTCAAAAACAATAATTAGAGTTGAACAGTATACAATCTTACAATCAGCATAAGTTACTAAGCTTAAAAAATAAAGACTATAACTGTAGGTTCCATGCAGTTCACATCAGGTACAATCAAGAAAATTTATGTTTCTTCAAGCAGAGTAGAAACATGAAAATTATAATGTTCAAGAAACTAAAGTTCATCCTTACAAATGCTTTAAATTTGATAGATGACCCCAATTCACGGGTATAGAGCCACTGAATTTATTGTTTGCAAGATTGAGACTTTGCAGGTGAACCATGCTGCCAATGAAATCTGGTAATGCACCTGATAAATTATTGTTCTGTAGCTCCCTGAGAAAGCACAACCACAATTTACCAAAATGAATAATCTACATTTGTTATCCGAAGAAACAAAATAAATTATAAAAGAAGCTAAATTAAGATGCCATTAACTAGGAAGAAGCATTATCAAAAAGTATAGGGAGGACTAGAAGTTTTGCTGAAGTGAATGTTACAAGTATTTACAGGGTTGTGACTGGAAAAGCATCAAGAATAAATTGAGAGCTTTTAAAAAATTTAGCATATTCAAGTGTTTACAGGATTTGTTAGTCCTGGCACAATGTGACTTGCTGGACAGAACCTTTTTTATTTTATTTTTTTTGGTAAGAAACTAAAAATGTGTATTCACAAAAAAGCGCTACACAAAATTTAACAAGCAATACACTAAAGAAGGACAAGCTTCAGAAAACAAGAAAAATTTATACATATGGTGCCAGAAGACAAAAAGTGGTAACCATAAATAAATAAATAAACACGTCATAAGCTCCCAACCATCAAAAATAAATAAAGCCTAAAACTGCCTCCCAATGTATCACAAATCAACCAAGAGAAACAAATTTAAGTTCAATAATTGAAACATTATCCACAGTAGCCAAACGAAGAGAGAGGTTCTGGATCTTTCTCTAATTCCAATTCCTCCAAAGTTTGAAATTCCTACTTCAACTACGGAAGAAAATAGAAAAATCGCTTCAAATTAATAGAGACATTATGGGATTTCCACAACCAACAAAGGCGAGGTAACACATCACACAAAGGATTATCCTTAAGCCAAGCATCTTCCAAAAACATGTCATATTCCCATTGCTTACTACAAGCAAAAGGCTTCAAGAGGACTTATTAGTCACCATCTTCCAACCAATTTAATACTAATGATCTAAACAGCACCTTATCCCACTAACCAACCCTGACATGTGTGCCTTAAATTTTTTCACTATATGAGTATCTCTAAACACCGAATTTCAATACCCCTTCACGATTCAGTGTGGGTTCTTCTATTGCTTGTAGCTCCAACTATTTAGGAACCATTACATGATAATCCATCATAAGAACCGTTTTACTATTTTTTTTTTCAAATCTCATGCAATACAACTTCTTATATTTATGGTATCTCAACATCTTTTAACAGATAAACAATTCATCAAAAAAACATGTGTTGCTAACAATTTTTCACAAGGAAGTACAAAGACATTTCCAAGTACTCAATAAAAACCAAGATCACATCTTTCAAAATTATGAAGGGCACTCTACCATAAAACTTGAGAGTCATCACATTCATAGCAATGCAGTGACTAGTCAAACCATAAACTTGAGTTGGAGGTTAACTTAAAGGAAACTAAACAAATTCCAGCATACTAATTGTCACTCTAATATCACCAAAATTGATCCAGTATAATAACTCTTATATTCAAATATCACTAAAATTGAAGTTGGACATAGGTTTTCCCTTTTCTGAAATAGCAAAAATGCAGATCAGTTAAGTTTTTATAAGCCAATATTATAAGTAAACTATGGCATAAACATAAGACATATTTTGTAAATATTCATATTCCCATCGTAATATATTGGGATATTTTGCTATTGTTAAAAGAAGCAGTTCCACTTTACAAGTTGAATATTAGTATAAATTGCACTATCATGCAAAATAGCAAACCTTAAGCATCAAGAGGAAAACTTACAAGCCAACCAAAAACTTAAGTTTGGTCAACGATGGTGATAGTTTTCCCGAAAATCCATTTGAATCCAGCGTTCTGCAAATTAATAGATAAACAAATATGACTATTATAGTCACAGTAATACATATTTTAATTAATAACATACACACCTCTTCAGTGTCTCCTATTAAATGCTTCAGAACTCCTCAACCCCCTCTCTCCCAAAATAAATAAATAAATATCTTATATTTGGCAAATATCTCCTTAAACTTTTATTTATTTATTTTTTATTTGTAAGAAACCTTCCATACAAGGAAGTGACCAAATGTAATCCACTTATGTCTGCCTGCACTTGGGCAAAGTTGGGGTCTTAGCAATGTCAACCCTAAGTACTTATGGCCTACGAATATAAACTGCACTGACGAAGAAAATTTATGATAACCACTATCTTTAACAGCCAAATTAGTCGACTTACAGGTACATGACATTTCCATTTCTGCAAGTGACATGAGACCAACTAAAACAAGGGCTCAGAAAAGGATCAGTCCAATCTGTTATACGACCATCAGTATCATTGACAGTTCTTAAAATCTCCTTCAAAGCTTCACCTGACAGATAGCAGAAGTGTAAAACCTTGTTAATCATACAAAACAATCATTAAGCCCACTAGTAATGGCTGGCAGCAACAATCTATAATGCATACAATCATTCAAACAAAGATCTAGTTGACTTTGTATAAAAGGGCTTTAAGTTTCTTGGTAAATATATAAGTTTTTCACATTTTATCCAAGATTTTGGAATGTATTTATTATGTTTATAAGAGCATTAATACAAGATAAATTGCGTTTGGTTAATGTTTGCCTAGATTTTATCAACTGTAACACTGTACAATGATGCAAGGACAACAATTTTAAGATACTTCAGTTATAATGTAGTAAACAAAAACTGGGAACTTTTTTTTCTAAATTGTAAAGAAGTGAATAAGCAGTATAAGTATGAAGCTGCATTGAAAACTTTGCATCAATTTTTAGTAACAGTATATCCCCAACTATCATAGAATAAACATTATACACCAACTACTGTTGTTATAAATAATGATACATTTACTGCTCCTTTTGTCATATAAAATACCTCAGAAGGCTTAACATAGAGTAAAAAGTGATTTTTCTATAGGTCTTCGTTAGTCATTTGTTTATTTGGTTCTTAAAATGTAAAAGTTACAACAATTTTAAGACCTAATGCTTTGCCCAGAAAAAAGCTGATACCTAATCACTTTAAACACAAGGTAGTTCAATCAAATAATCAACTCTAAATGAACATAAAAATATCTTGGATAAAATAATAAGTGTGTGAAATGTGTAAAATAGAAGAAACAGAGTCTCATGAATAGCACTCAATGAACATAGCCTACAGCATCTTAAAATTTCAAAACATATTATCGTCGAGTTTGCCTAATACACAACAAAATCAAACTAGACTATAGATTGAAACAGAAGTTATTGTTTATTATACCTTCAACATCAGGCGCTTCGGTTATATGACTGAAACTTAAAAAGATAAGGAGTATGAAACATTTCATCATTAGCTTTGCTCCAAACTGGTAACTACTATTAATTTCCCACCAACATCCGTACACCAATCTCTTGCCACCTTTTGAAATTCAAATCATTATTCCAAGTTAGAAATAAAATAAAATTACAGCAAATAACAAAAATAAAAAAGACAGAAATAAAAGAACCTGATTTAGGCATGACTTGTGCAGCAACTTCAGCCTGAGAAAAGAAAAGGTGGAGGAAGCACAAGTAATATAAGAAAGCAATTGAAGAATGGGATTATGATGATGAAATGAAGTGAGTGATGGAGGGACCCACCTAGCATCTGAGAAAAGAAAAGGAAGGGAAGACATTGTTAGAAAGAAAGAACAGCACAGAAGAGAATACTTGGTTTCGTTGTGCTGTGTTGGTTGGTGCTCGAAACGAGAATTAGAATCCTACTACCGGTGGCTACTGGCTAATGGAAATGGGTAATCTCATCTCATTGCTTTTTAAACATAATGCATTAAAGTATTAATAACTGTAATCACTTTTATTTCCAACCTCACACTTCACCATATTCTTCTGTTTTTTTAACCAAGACAACTCCATTTGGCAAAGTATTAGGATCCTCTCACACCCACCAAGTGTCGTAATTAATCTTAGGGGTTCTCCAACCTATCTGGACAGCTTTCTGGATTGGGCTCTCCTTGGGCTTGAATTGTAACATTGATGCTTTTCGTTGAGAGTTGAGTTGCGAAAAGGGTTACCTATATATTAGATTAAGATGCAGTGTGCTCTCTTTGAGAGGAGGTGTTGCATCGAATAACTGATAGGTGAGTGAAGCAGCCTAGAGGAGAAAAGGACTATCGTCGAGTCAGTGTCGATAAGAGTGAAAGTTGCCTTGAACATCGGCTCTTGAAGGGGGTGCAATGTTAGGATCTCACATCGGGATCTTACACCTACCAAGTGTGGTACTTAAGCCTAAGGGTTCTCCCACTTATCAGGTCAGTCTTTTGGGTTGAGCTTTCCTTTGAGCTTAAATTCTAATATTAAGAAATAAGTACCTTGTCAACCAGTTGACTACCTTCATGGATTTTTTTTTTTTTTTTCCATCCCTGGAGAGATGAGAAAGTTTTAAACTTCCCTATGATTTTGTTAAAAAGTATTATAGACCGCTATCGACTATTGAAGATGGTTTTTAGGCTGCGTATCATTAAGATCCTAAAAAGATTACTTCGATAATCTATCTTTTAATCAAGTCATTATTTTGTCTGATTCAACAGTTAATAAAAGACTAAGTAATCTTTTATTATTCAAGTAGGGATGATATAAAGGTTATGCGATTACCGACTCAGAATGTGGTATTTTAAGATTATTATGGTAATCATATTTTTATTCCAATTTTACCTTACTTACTAAAAGTTCCGGACACAAATGTTCTCCTTTTGATGTCAAATAACAATTAACTAAATTTGTTGAATGACTTCTTTAACCTCATTAATTAATTATTTGGACAAAAATGTCCCATAATAATAATAATACAACAACAAAAACAACAACAATATAATCTTGTAAAGGGCATTTCAATACAACAATATCTAAGTATTTTGTAATTACTGTCAACCAAACACATTAATTATTTATACAGCCTACACGAACCAAACACAATAATAATTTATATATACTAATCTTCAAGGTTATCTATCTTATTAATAATCCTATCTTTTTTATAATAAAATATTGTTGAACCAGACACCCCCTGATACTTTATTAAGAAGGTAAATGACAATCTCAAAAGGGTAAATGATAATCTAGCAACGTATATAATACTTTTTGCAAACCTTTAGAGGTGTTTAGTTGTTTACAACTTCCTCATCTATGAGAGAAGTTTTAAACCATGGTTTTTCAAAAGTATTATAATCCCCTTTTCAAAGGGGTTTTTGACACTTATTAGGAAGATAAACGATAATCTCACGTAGTGTTTGGTATAAGAAATTTTTAATACCGAAAAGATAAGATTACCACTAAAATAGATAACCTTGAAGATTAACGGGGAAATGTTATATTAATATAGGGGTGTTCAAAAAAATACAAAAACCGAATCGAACCGATAACCGAACCAAAAAAACGGTTCGGTTACAGTTCGAAAAATTCAAAAAACTGAATTTCTGGTTCGGGAAAAAATAAAAAGCGGTTAACCGAAACCGGTTTTTTGAACCGGTTTTACAAATATATATATATTATATATTAAATAAAAATAAAAATTATATATTATATATTAAATAAAATAATAATAATAATAATATTTTTAATGTATTGTTAGTAGTGGTCAATGGATATGTATGAATGTTTAATTTTTATTTGGATATGTATTATTTATATTTACAATTTAATTTAGGAAAAAATAAAAGTTTTATATAAAAAAAAGGAATAACCGGTTTTCTAAACCGAAAAACCGGTTCGATTCAAAAAAGCGGTTACTCCTATATTAATATGCTTGTTTAGATTGGTGAGTATAAATAATTAATATGTTTGGTTGATTATTAGAGGGGTTTTTACTGAATTACCCTTCCTTTTTAATATAATTATTATTATTTAGAGTATTATTTTAACCCCTTACATTTGAGAATTTAGCTAAAACACCCCAACCAACAGTAAAATTTTAAAATTTAACAAAATACATTCAACCACTCAAAACAAATGTTGGCTGCTAGTCACCACCACTGGCTGCCGCTAACAGTAGTCAAAACGATGCACGATCGACCGAATCTAATAAAAAATGGCCAAATCTAAAGTCGGTAGGGGTGGACAAAAAATACATGCAAACCAAACCGAATATGGTAACCAACCAAACCATACTAAATTTTTTGGGTAACTGAAAAACCTGGTCGGGTTCGGGTAGTATTTAAGTAGGTATCCGAATTTTTGGTTCGGGTGCTGGGTTATATTTAAAATATAAATTGGGCACCTGAAACCCGGTTTAAAATAGAAAAAGAAAAACAGTAAAACGTAAAAATGTAAAATCCCAAATCAATTTGCCCTAAACCCAAATAACTTTCTTCTTCGTTTTTCCATTTCTCCCTTTCTCTACATTTCTCTGGTCGCAACTTCCTCTAATTTCTCTTCATTTATCATATTCTCTCCACTAACTTTTCCACTAATCTCCCCATTTCTCTATTCTCTCCAGTCTCCACTAGACCACTGATTTCTCGCATCTTCTTCTTCATTTCTCCATTTAGCATGCATCAGTTCTGTTCTCTCTAGTCTCTACTACTTGCATCAATTCTTTATTTCTCCATTTCTCTCTACCGATTGCTCCACTTCTGTAGTTCACAAAAGGTATTTGATAATTATCTGTATTGGGCTCTTTTGATTGTGAAGAATTATTTCTATATTTTTTTGCTCAACTAGTTCACTAACTTTTCAATGTTTTATGTTGTTTTTGTCTTTTTTATGGTTTTGGCAAAGAAATGTTGCAATTTTTGTTTAGATGCAATATTGCAAAAAAATGAGGCTCCGTTTGGTTCAAGATTGGGAATACTACTCTTGGTATTCCCAAAAAAGTTAAACAGTAAAACACCCAAAATCTCTCATTTTTTTGAATACCATTTTCAATATTTTTTTTTTAAACCCTCTAAATTTGTTAATTTAATTAAATACCCCTAAATATTTTTTTTAAAATTACAAAAACACCCCAACAATCCACATTTACCAGATTCCGGCCACCACTATCGGAAAATGGCCGGAATCTGGTAGGATGGCGCACTACCGGCTGAATTTGGCCGGTAGTGTGCCGATCTAGCCTTTTCCGGCTAGATCCACCGTGGATCTGGCCGGAAAAGGCCAGATCTAAGGCCAAAGATCTGGCCGTTGACGGTCAAATCTTTGGCCGTAACACTCGATCACGACGGCCAACAAACGGTCGTCGTTGACCATCAACGACGACCGTTTGTTGGCCATCGTTAAGAGCAAATACGGCCAGATCTGGCCATTGACAGCCAGATCTGACCGTAGATCTGGCCTTTTTCGGCCAGATCCACCGTGAATCTGGCCGAAAAAGGCCATAGCGACGCATGACTGGCAAGATCCAACCGGTCATGTGCCCATAAGGCGACTCCGGCCACCTCCGGTGGTGGTCGCCGGCAGGGGGTGTTTGAGGGTGGGTTAGGGGTATTTTTGTTAACTTTTAATGTTTTATTATAGGGGGTATTTTGTAATCAACTGTAATACTGTACAATGACGCAAGGACAACAATTTTAAAGTACTTCAGTTATAATGTAGTAAACAAAAATTGGGCAACTTTTTTTCTAAATGAAAAGAAGTGAATAAGCAGTAGAAGTATGAAGCTGCATTGAAAACTTTGCATCAATTTTAGTAACAGTATATCCCCAACTATCATGAATAACATTATACACACTACTGTTGTTATAAATAATATACTTTACTGCTCCTTTTGTCATAAAAATGCCTCAGAAGGCTTAACATAGAGTAAAAGTGATTTTTCTATAGGTCTTCGTTAGTCATTTGTTTATTGGTTCTTAAAATGTAAAATTACAAAACATTTTAAGACCTAATGCTTTTGCCCAGAAAAAAGCTGATACTAATCCTTTAAACACAAGGTAGTTCAATCAAATAATCAACTCTAAATGAACATAAAAATATCTTGGATAAATAATAAGTGTGTGAAATGTGTAAATAGAGAAACAGAGTCTCACGAATAGCACTCAAGAACATAACCTCAGCATCTTAAAATTTCAAAACATATTATCGTCGAGTTTGCTAATACACAACAAAATCAAACTAGACTATAGATTGAAACAGAGTTATTGTTTATTATTCCTTCAACATCAGCGCTTCGTTAATACTGAAACTTAAAAAATAAGGAGTATGAAACATTTCATCATAGCTTTGCTCCAAACTGGTAACTACTATTAATTTCCCACCACATCGTACCAACCATCTCTTGCCACCTTTTGAAATCAAATCATTATTCCAAGTTAGAAATAAAATCAAATTACAGCAAATAACAAAATAAAAAATAACAAAATAAAAGAACCTGATTTAGGCATGCCTGTGCAGCACTTCGCCTGAGAAAAGAAAAGGGAGGAAGCACAAGTAATATAGAAAGCAATTGAAGAATGGGATTATGATGAATGAGTGAGTGATGGAGGGACCCACCTAGCATCTGAGAAAAGAAAAGGAAGAGACATTGTTAGAAGAAAGAACAGCACAGAGAATACTTGGTTCGTTGTGCTGTGTTGGTTGGTGCTCGAACGAGAATTAGAATCCTACTACGGTGCGCTGGCTAATGGAAATGGGTATCTCATCTCATTGCTTTTTAAACATAATGCATTAAAGTATTAATAACTGTAATCACTTTATTTCCAACCTCACACTTCACCATATTCTTCTGTTTTTTTAACCAAGACAACTCCATTTGGCAAAGTATTGATCCTCTCACACCCCACCAAGTGTCGTAATTAATCTTGGGGTTCTCAACCTATCTGGACAGCTTTCTGGATTGGGCCTCTCCTTGGGCTTGAATTGTAACATTGATGCTTTTCGTTGAGAGTTTGAGTTGCGAAAAGGGTTACCTATATATTAGATTAGATGCAGTGTGCTCTCTTTGAGAGGAGGTGTTGCATCGAATAACTGATAGGTGAGTGAAGCAGCCTAGAGGAGAAAAGGACTATCGTCGAGTCAGTGTCGATAAGAGTGAAAGTTGCCTTGAACATCGGCTCTTAAGGGGGTGCAATGTTAGGATCTCACATCGGGATCTTACACCTACCAATGTTTACTTAAGCCTAAGGGTTTCTCCACTTATCAGGTCAGTCTTTTGGGTTGAGCTTCCTTTGAGCTTAAATCTAATATTAAGAAATAAGTACCTTGTCAACCAGTTGACTACTTCTGGATTTTTTTTTTTTTTTCCATCCCTGGAGAGATGAGAAAGTTTTAAACTTCCCTATTTTTTGTTAAAAAGTATTATAGACCGCTATCGACTATTGAAGATGGTTTTTAGGCTGCGTATCATAAGATCCTAAAAAGATTACTTCGATAATCTATCTTTTAATCAAGTCATTATTTTGTCTGATTCAACAGTTAATAAAGACTAAGTAATCTTTTATTATTCAAGTAGGGATATATAAAGGTTATGCGATTACCGACTCAGAATGTGGTATTTTAAGATTATATGGTAATCATATTTTATTCCAATTTTACCTTACTTACTAAAAGTTCCGGACAAAATGTTCTCCTTTTGATGTCAAATAACAATTAACTAAATTGTTGAATGACTTCTTTAACCTCATTAATTAATTATTGGAACAAAATGTCCCATAATAATAATAATACAACAACAAAAACAACAACAATATAATCTTGTAAAGGGCATTTCAATACAACAATATCTAAGTATTTTGTAATTACTGTCAACCAACACATTAATTATTATACAGCCTACACGAACCAAACACATAATAATTTTATATATACTAATCCAAGTTATCTATCTTATTATAATCCTATCTTCAACCCTAAGTACTTACGGACTACGAATATAAAGTGCAGTGATGAAGAAAATTTATGATAACCACTATCTTTAACAGCCAAACTATTTGACTTACAGGGACATGACATTTCCATTTCTGCAAGTGACATGAGACCAACTAAAACAAGGGCTCACAAAATGATCATTCCAATCTGTTATACGACCACCAGTATCATTGAGAGTCCTTAAAATCTCCATCAAAGCTTCGCCTGACAGATAACAGAAGCATAAAACCTTGTTAATCATACAAAACAATCATTGAGCTCACTAGTAATGGCTCGCAGCAAGAATCTATAATGCATACAATCATTCAAATAAAGAGCTAGTTGACTTTCTATTAAAGGGCTTTAAGTTTCTCGGTAACTATATAAGTTTTTCACATTTTATCCAAGAACTTGGAATGTATTTATCATTTTTATAAGAGCATCACTACAAGCTAAATTGCGTTTGGTTAATGTTAGCCTAGATTTTATTGCCCTAGGAATTAGAATGCCAACAATATCTCATTCCTGCATCATTAAGGCATGAAGTTACCAGTTTGAGTTTAAATGCCAATAGATAAATGCAATTGTTCAAAAGCTACAAGGTGCAAAAACATAGTAGATTGTCAAATGTTAAGATGGAAGGTCGATGTTGAAGAATTAGGACAACAACTTATGAAAAAGGTGCAAACACAACATTGAAGCTTTTAGAGTCGACAGAGTAGCACAAATCTTATTAAAATTTTGAGGTTATTAAATTCTCACAACAGCTTCAAGTTTCTTGTCAGTGATTTTATCAACTGTAATTGATGCAAGGCCAACAATTTTAAGATACTTCAGTTATAACGGAGTAAACAAAAATTGGGAACTTTTTTTTTCTGAATGGAAAAGAAGTGAATAAGCAGTAGAAGTATGAAGCTGCATTGAAAACTTTGCATCAATTGTTAATACAGTATATCCCCAACTATCATAGGATAAACATTATACACCAACTACTGATGTTGTAAATGATGATACATTTACTGCTCCTTTTGTCATACAAAATGCCTCAGAAGGCTTAACATAGAGTAAAAAATGATTTTTTCTTTAGGTCTTCGTTAGTCATTTGTTTGATTGGTTCTTGAGTTATTAAATTTTCAACAATTTCATGACCTAATGCTTTTGCCTAGAAAAAAACTGATACATAATCACTTCAAACACAAGGTAGCTCAATGAAATAATCAACTCTAAATGAACATAAAAATATCTTGGATAAAATAAGAAGTGTGTGCAATGTGTAAATTAGATGAAACAGAGTCTCATGAATAGCACTCAATGAACATAACCAACAGCATCTTAAAATTTCAAAACATATTATCGTCTAGTTTGCATAATACACAACAAAATCAAACTAGAATATAGATTGAAACAGAAGTTATAGTTTATTATACCTTCAACATCAGGCTCCTTGGATGAAAGACTGAAACTTAATAAGATAAGGAGTATGAAACATTTTATCATTAGCTTTGCTCCAAACTGGTAACTACTTTTAATTTCCCACCAACATTCGTACACCACTCTCTTGCCACCTTTTGAAACTCAAATCATTATTCCAAGTTAGAAATAAAATTAAATTACACTAGATGACAAAAATAAGAAAATAAAAATAACAGAAATAAAAGAACCTGATTTAGGCATGACTTGTGCAGTAACTTCAGCCTGAGAAAAGAAAAGAAAAGGCGGAGGAAGCACAAGTAGTATAAGAAAGCAATTGAAGAATGGGATTATGATTATGAAGTGAAGTGAGTGATGGAGGGACCCACCCAGCATTTGAGAAAAGAAAAGGAAGGAAAGACATTGTAAGAAAGAATAGCGCAGAAGAGAATACTTGGTTGAGTTGTGCTGTGTTGTGTTGGTGCTGGAATGAGAATTAGAATCCCACTTTCACTAGATAATGGTAATGGGTCTCATCTCATTGCTTTTTAAACATAATGCATTAAAGTATTAATAATTGTAATCACTTTTATATCCAACCGCCCACTTCCTCATAATCTATCATATTCTTCTTTTTTTAAGACAACTCCTTTTGGATATAAGTATATGGAGAAAGTTTTAAACTTCCCCATGATCTTTTAAAAGTATTATAAACCTCTATCAAGATGGTTTTGAGGGTACGTTTAATTCAGAGATTATTATATTAATGAGAAATATTATATTATTGAAAATGTTATATTAAATATATTTACTTAGATTAGGATAAATTTGTAAGAATGTTATATAAATTATTAAATTGCCTCTCTTTTTAAATATTATTATTATTATTATTATTATTATTTTAACTATTTTTTAATCCCCTATATTTGAGATTTTTCTAAAACACCCCAACTACAGTAAATGTTTAAATTTTAACAAAATCACCCCCAACCACCCAAGTTGATAGAATACATGCTTATTAGGGGTAAAACTGATGAAAAAAGGTATGACATGAATTAAGGTTCAATAGGCGTGTAATATAAACTTTGTTGGGTGGAAATTGTTACTTTTTAAAGCTTTACAATACTTGAAGCTTTGATTGGAGTTGAAAGATCTTCAAATAACCATGAAAATCCTCAAAGCAAGTCTACCCAAGCAAGAAGAAGAGATGGCCGAATTTTTTTTTCTTTGGGAGTGAGATATTTTTTTCTTTAAAAATTAGGTCAAATGGGATTATAAAGGCATATATATACTTGGAACATTTTGAAAAAATTTGAAACTTTTCTCAAGTCCTTGAAGTAATTTGAATCCTATATTAACCTCTTAATACAAGTTCAATATTATTTTCAAGCCCTTGAAACAATTTTTATTTAATATTAACACTTTAATATTATTTAATATTACCTTTAAGTCCTTGACACAATTTCTGTTGGTGCAAATTTTCGTACCGACTAAATCGCCAAGACAAAAACACGCCAACCAAAGATAATCAGTTGACTCTTGGGAGAATTGTTGAGTGATGAACATGCGAATTTATTTTGTGATTTGGGGGTGAAATTGTAAGGAATTCAAGGTGCAACGCATTATTTAGGATGAGTTTCCTTACTTATTTTGTTATCTTCTAGAATCACGGGTTTTGTTGTGTTTTCAGGTATTTAGGTGAAATAGATGGATTATTTGTGCTTGTGTTGGTGTTCGGACATCCTGGACCCGTCGAGTGCAGATAAATCAAGGTGAGCGGAAAAAGAGTGAAATTCAGCAATTGAGCCACATCATACTTTTCTAAGCCGCAGTGTGAAGACGATGAAACTCCTATTGTTCCCCAACGAAGAATTATCGTGTCGTAGCACAAAGTCAACGAAATCCAAATTGCGCTGCGACGTGATAGGGTTTTTCTTGAAGAAAAATCGCCTGAAGCCACGCCGCAACACCAATCAATTGCGCCGTGGCGCAAATCACGATATTTGGAAAAACTCCACATTTTCAACTCTAATTTTGGCGACCAATATTTAAAATTTTGTCATTTTGCGTAAAAACTATATAAAGGCAACTTTAATCCAATTTTCATTATTATTAGGTTTTCAAAACACATTTTGTAACTTTGGAAAACTTAGGAGGGAGTGATTGATTATTGTAGGATAAATCTTTATCATCTTGAGTGGATTTCATATCCAAATGTTTATGGGTGAGATCAAGGTTTGTTTCCTTGTTATTATGAGTAGCTAGACTCTTTCCTAGTGTATCCAATGTAATCTAATTAGACTACTTTATGTTTATTGTTTAATCGAATGTTTAATTGATCCAATGGTATCTTAGTTTTATTCATTTATGTTTATTGAGTTGATTAATCATCATTATTGTGTGATTGTCTTTGATTTATGGTTGAATGGTTGTATGAGTCAAGGTTAGGCTATACACCACTAGCCAATCTTGAATATCTCTTGATATTTGATCGTTGTTGATGTCTGATTGTGTTTAATAGTTGATTGATTGACCATATGAGTTGAGGTTAGGCTATATGCCACTAGCTAATCTCATATTGCTTTGATGAACAATTGATTTATGTTTGTGCAATGCCCTCGATAGGTGTAAGTTGGTTTGTGTTCGTTTTTGGTACTTTTATGCATAATGGGTTTTTGTTATTTAGACTAGGCTACACACCACTAGCTAGTTTGGATGATGAAAACACTCAGTTGATCATGTTGGCCACGGCATGACCTTACCTTGGTAAGTATTGACCCTAAGATTTGGATTGAGAAACATCAGTTAGATTAATAACATAAAGTAGGATAATTATGTTGAAATTTGATACACTAGACCATTTCTCATTGTTGGATCATTTGTTTAGATCACGTTTTTATCTTAGTTGTTATTTTTAGTATTTTTGTTATTCCTACTTGAGTTTTAGTTAATTTGGACTTGATTAAGTTGTTGGGTAATTTTATTATCTCACTTGATTTCATTATTTTAGTTGTTTTTGCACAATATTATATTAATTGATAACTCAACTCTCTGTGAGATCAACCCTTACTTGTGCACTTTATTGTAATAGCGACCCATGTACTGTTAGAGTAGGTGTCCTAGAGCCAATCAATTATTGTAGAATTGACTCTTTGTAATAATGTTTATTAATCAATAAAAGACGTTTTCTACTATATCATGTAAATCATAATTGTATGTATTAATATATGTCCTTAGAATGGTAGAATCGTGACGAGGGTATCAAGTGTTTCAAATCTTGATAGAGAGAACCCTTGAGCACATATGGTGGCCATTCTAGAAATGTCCGTAGCCCTAGTATTATTTTGACCAAGGACACAGATAATATGGTAAGGCTATCATAGTGTTGAACAACCCTGTCGAAAGGTAGTGACTGATCTCACTTGTCAATGTTATTTACCGACAACCTGGTGCAACACATGGGTGTTTGCTGTAGGCAAGTTCACTAAACAGGCCCATCAGAGGATTCAATATAGATGGTAACCCTAGTGTCTATGGAATAAATCCTCTAACGAATGGTGGTGCATGTGATCTTTAGACTTGAGATCACCGGAGTGCCTTGTGCACCGATTGGTGTAGTTTGACAGTAGCCCAACGTAGTTCTATTCAGAGTTATCAATACAGTAGTGATTGGCTACATCAAGGAGTGTATCAAGACTATGGTGGATTGACAAAGGATTCACCACTCTTGGGTATAGGAGAAGTTATCTCACGATGCAATTCAGTGAATGGCAATGACATTAAATCTATGACCACCGTAGGATTGAGTTGTTACTCAATCCAATTTATTATTCTAATCATTGGTCCAGTAACTAAATAAAAGATATCGAGGATAACTGAGGTTGACACTAGTTCTGTACCTCAGCCTCGATGAGATAACGTATGATGAAATGATTTGATTGCACGGTAACCATATCGTTGATAGGTAACTATTTCGCTGAATTCGAATCTATCGGGTGGCCATGATGGCTTGCTAAGGGCCAATCTTAGTCTGTGCATAGTGAGAAGATTGATTGGTGTCAATCGGTGATACTACTCACTACCATATGATAAGGAGCCTATGGGTCACACACTTAGAAGACAGTTTAAGGATGGTGACTTTTTGAAATGGTATATTCGTCTTTTAGATGAATGGGCATATTGGTAATTTTGCTATGTAATTAAATTTATTGAGGTTGTAGCCTATGTCCAATTTTATTATTACAGTAATTTAGCAAAATTACTCTAATTTGGAGACCCAAATCTTTCCAATCTCTTCTCCTCTTCCTATTTCCTAAAATGTCGGCCTCCTCTAAAAAATGGCCTAACTCTTGTTTAAATAGTAGCCAAAAACCCTAGGACAAAACGCTATAAAAGGAAAACACCCCGTTTTTACAAAACATAAAACTTTAGTTTTCACCGCGGCAAAGAAGAAATGTCGCTGCGGCTTCGACTTGAGTAGAACTATGTGATTCCAGAGGTATCTTGCCGCGGCGAAGTTCTTATTTTCTTTATTGAATTTACAGAACTACCCTCTGCTTGCTTCTTCACTTGATTCTTCAATCTTCTTGATCTCCAATAGGAACAAACTTCGTGGGTGCTTCCAATCAGCATCAGAATTTCCTCGATCTTCTGAATTGTGCTCGATTTCGGATCCAAAAACTATTTTTGCTTTGTTTCACTCCAACTGCACGTTTTGGCCTGAAACATAAAATATGTAGGATTAAGTAACAATTCAGGCACAAAACTCATAAGAAGTATCCAAAAATCCTACAATAATCAAATAGAAAATAGTATAATCCTAAGATTATCAAATACCCCCAAATTAAGGTATGCTCATCCTCGAGCATAAAAAACAAATTGAAACAAAAGAAAAACAACATAAAACTGAAATAGCAAAGGAAAATTAAAATCAAACACAAAAGAGATGCCTAGAATTGAATGCAAATGCAAGTCTAAAAAATTGTTGATACATTATTACAAGAAAATGCTTAGCACTCCAAAAAGTCATAAATTGAATTGACTATCTTTCTCTATTTGTCCCCTAAGTAGGTAATCCCCACTTCAATCCACCTTTCAACTTCTCGGATTATTTTATACAAAAATGTAAAGTTTATTAAATGGTGGTAGACTTCATAAGCCTATGTATTGAACTACTCTCCACTAATGTAGGCTAGACATCGCTAAGGATCAAAAGGTATTTGTAAGCTTGTAACGTTAGGCTTGGGTAAATAGCTCCAAAGAAAAGATAGGAAAAACAAAGCAAGAAAACTCGGTTTTCCTCATGCAAACACAAAGAGCTACATTGATCCCATTTTCTTTCTCAATCACCAACCAAAAGTATCAACCCTTTTTACAACCCCCAAACTTATGCATTTCTTGTTTTTGTAATGGAAATGCATAAGTAAACCAAGAATATAAATTAAAACTATATACAGAGTTTTTTTTTCTTTTTTTTTTTTTTTAATTTTTTACAACACTATTGGAGTCACTTACCCTTTCTTATTGCCCTTTTCACAATCCCCAAACTTGAACTTTTTGATCCCTTACTTATTCACACACCTCCAAAGCTCTTTTATGTTATACACATGGTTCACAGTTCTCTTAAAAGGTATGAAAAAGTGTTTAGGGTAAAGGGGTTTGGCAATTTAGTTGCATGAAAGAAAACTAAGGCAAAAATATCAAAAGGCTCAAACGGGTGACTAGGGACAATTCATTCATGGGTTGGCTAGAAATGCTCAAACGTTCCGAAAAATTGCCTAAATTATTTCCTCAACAATGTCTAATCCTAGAATTTCGCCTCAAGACCTCTCAACTAGGTTCTAGAGTCTGCCAACATTATCAAGACTTCACATAGCTACATAAAATGTTTCTAAGCATGCCAAAATAATGAACATGGTGGTTGAACCACTCAACGAACCTCAAGCTAAATCAAGTCAACCAACATAAACTTGAAGCAACGCTTCACATTTTCCATAAATAATATTCCAATAATCAAAATCTCAACATGGACTTATGCAAATCATCTAGGCAACAAAAATAACAACAAACATACAAAATCATAACACACAACACAAAAACCATAAAACACACAAAGAAAAAGTCAATTAAAACACACAAAAATTTTCAAATTTTTTCTCTACCCCCAAACAGAAAGTGACATAGTCCTCAATGTCAAACAATAATGAACATAGGAGTAGAAAAACAAGCTTAAGGTTATGAGATACTCCCCTGATTAATCCGTGAAGATCAAAATGGGCACAAAATCTGGATATCCCATCATTGTTTTCTTCAATAGCAGTATCTGTCAAAACACATAAAAACTCATGGGTCCAAAATGTGTTAGAAAACCTCACAGAGTATGGAAAAATTACATCTCAATCTCAAACCTTAACAAACTAACCCTAAAATATAAAAGTACAAAAACAAAGTAAATATAAAACCAGGAAATAAAATGAGTTCCACTATACAAAAATAAAATAAAACAAAAACAAAAATAAACGTGTTCCAGGCTTCAATCTTATTCATCATTTTCGTCATCTTCGTCCATGGCATCATCAGGAATTTGATCTTCATCATCTTGCCAATCTTGCCATTGGAAGTTGGACACATCTATGCCTAGATTGGTGCAACGTTGACACTGCATCTCATACAACATTCGTGCTTGATCTCCCACCTAGTCTTGGCATTTCTCTATTCTGTTCACACTGGCTAGAAGTTGTTGCAATACCTCTTTTGTTATGGGTGAGGGTACAATAACCTGAATAACCATCAAGGAAACAATAGTAAGAATGACCAGCTAACCTTTCAAGCATTTGATCAATAAAAGGTAAAGGAAAGTGGT